>NW_024081700.1:166883-448011 GCF_003009895.1 Hyaena hyaena
AAAAAAAATAAAAAAAAGCAACAACAACAGTATGGGCATATCATTTTCAAACTATAAAAACTCAAAGATAAAGAAAAAATCCTTAAAGACAATAGAGAGAAAAAAAACCACTCTATCCACTGAGTTACAAAGATAAAATTACGTATCACTTCTCAGAAACCACATAGGCAAGAGAAGAGTGTGTGGTAGGGTCCCCTACCTAAGGAAAAAAAAAAAAAGAACATCTCAAGGGAACCTTGCTATTCGCATATGTGACAACATCCCTCACAATCTTGTAACATGAGACCACTTAATCAGACTGCATGTTTGTGTGTTATCATATATGGGAGACAAAGAAGTAAAAAATATACATAAAACCATGTCACGTGGTATCCGGGGCTCAGTTCTTTGGGTATGAACCCAACTGAGCAATGCCGCCTGGAATAAAGTTGCTTCCTGGAAAGAAAAGCCTCGGTGTCACGACTGTCTGTGTGAGAATTCTGCTACATTACTTGGGGGCTCATCTGGGATTCAGAGATGGTGAGTTTCTACCTCCTCTGCTACCGGGAATACAAACCTCAGGGCACAGGGAGAGGCAGCTCCTGGCCCCAGCGGACCATTTGATCTTCAGACTAGCCCTCCCGGGGCACTGGGGCGAGCACCTTGTGTGTACTAACAGAACCCACGAGGCCCAGGAACTGGCTCAGGGAGCGCCTGTCAGATTGGTGAGAATCCGGTTTGTTTTGGCAGACCTGCCCGTAACAGGCAGAAGGGGAGTCTGATCACCTCCCAGAGCTGCACTAGTAATTCCGCAAGGGAAGAGGAACGAAGCTGCAACTCTAAGGCACTGGGCACTGGGCGGCAGGTTGGAGTCGCCATGTACCTGTGTATGGGGACACGTCTCTTGTTCGTTTACTGGGTCACTGACTATGATAATTAGAGCCAACGGTCTCTGGTTGTTCTGCCTCAGAACAGGGACTTCAAGGAACATTCCCAAGCAGCTTCCAAAACTCCTTTTGTTTCGGGGAAATTCCCCCATCTCCTCCCAAATGACAGGGACTGCCTAATTCCACTGGTGGAAAACAAAACAAAAGAAACCTGAAGTCTGCTCCTCTGTCTGGGCTGACAAGACTTAAAACTGGGAATTCTCTTTCTCTGCCTTCTGCTAGCACCTCTCCTCTTTTGCCCTCCCTTCCCCCACTCCTTTTCTGCACCACCGGAGAGGGCGGCCTGCAAAACTGACCCCTCAATGCCTCAGGCACCATCAGTTCCTCCTCCCACCCTAGATGTTGAGGAGCGAAGACCACCATAGTCAGATTTCCCCACCAATGTTCCAGGTAAAAATTAGCCATGGGGAACAAATTGTCTTATGTGGACTCGAGTAAAATGTATTCAGTGTTTAACCTAATTTAAGTTAGTTGGTTTGAAATAGACAATGTTTATCAACATTAAAAAAAAAAACAAACCAGAAACAAACTTTTATTCTACCTAGATTTGCTGAAGGTCAGATAAGCTCCTGTTATCTCTGTTCCAATTTGTTAACAAAAGGATGATGTAAAGTGATGGCTAATTTTGTCTGTCTCATAGTTTTCAGAGGTAATTGTTAAGACAGCTTTCAAAGTTCTTGGTAACCTAAAACATTAACGTTTTGCTTACATGATAAATTAAGATTGAATTCATCCTGGGGCACCCGGGTGGCTTAGTCGGTTAAGCGTCCGACTTTCGCTCAGGCCATGATCTCGCGGTTCGTGGGTTCGAGCCCCGCATCGGGCTCTGTGCTGACTGCCAGCTCAGAGCCTGGAGCCTGTTTCAGAGTCTGTGACTCCCTCCCTCTCTGACCCTTCCCTGCTCACGCTGTGTCTGTCTGTCTGTCTGTCTCTCTCTCCTAGAAATAAATAAAACATTTATTTATTTAGATAAATATATGTTTTATATTTAGGACATTTATAAATATATGTTATATATGTTTAGGAGCTCTAAACCTCAACCAACGGTCTGTCAGATATCCAGAGCTTCAGGTAACTCTAAATATAGAAGGAAAGCTGGTTGATTTCCTTCTTAACACCAGAGCTCCCTTTTCTGTCCTCCTTTCCACTCCAGGCCAACTACCCAAATGCAGCATGATGATTAGGGGCACCTCTGGGAAACTTCTAACTAAATTCTTCTCTCAGCCCCTGGGATGAATATGGGGAAGACTAATTTTTTTCTCATTCTTTCCTGATAATGCCAGAGAGCCTTACTCCCTTGCTAGAAAGGGACATTATAAGTAAATTAAGAGACTCTGGTGCTACTAACTCAGGACAGATAAACAATGATGTGAGTTTTTGAAAATTACTGGGTATTATAGGCTATAGATACCAGGGTTCAGGAAAATAGTTTGCTGCCATATCAATTATTAAACTCAATCCTACCTCCTCTCTCCTCCCCCCAAATAAATAAACAAATAAATAAACTGGGGTCTGACACCTAAACACTGTCTCTAGCTCTGGGAATGGTTAAAACAGAGCAGGGCAATTACTATTACCAAGCTCACAGAGCTAAAAGATTATTAAAACACAGCATCAGACCTTTCATTTAGGGAGGGACAAAACTTATCAAATGGCTCAAAAGATGTTTACTGAAAAAAAAATTGTCAAAGACAGTTCTGCAAGTGGTATCAGGCTATGAAGTATGTCTCAAGAACAATCCTTTCAACCACAAACTTGCTCTCCCAGACAATCAAGGAATTGGAGAATATCCAGGAAAAGACACAATTACATCTCTCTCAGTTGCCAAGGTCAAAAAAAAAAAAAAAAGCCAACCTCTGTTTGAATGGGTTAGTACTTTTACTAATTGGGTAGGGGCTTTCCCCTCCAAGTAAAGAAAAGGCACAAAAAGTAATAAAAATACTGCCTTATAAAATAATACCCAGGTTTGGCTTATCTAAAAATTTACCTGAAAGTTTTACATATCAAAATAAAGCAGACTGTCTGCTTACACTAAGCAAAACTCTAAATAATACCTCATAAGCATTAGATGCTTAAAAAAATTTTTTTAACTTAAGTTAGGGCCAAACTCTTGGAAGCAGAGCCACCATTACTCACTGCTCCTGCTTCTCCATCACCTGGGTTATGACTCCCTGACATATGCTGTTTACAAAGTTAGGGTCTCTCCTAGATTATTTGACAAGTTTGGAAACTATAGACATGATCTTAAGATGCCATCTTGTTGGTCAATATAATCTTTACTTTGTGTTATTCTCTGTGTGTCTGCTAATGTTTATGCTGCCTCATGCCTGCCGGCCTTCCTGCAAAACCATACTGTGGGCCACTCAACTGACCCTTGGGTAGACTCTAGCTGCCGGACCCCTGCACTGTCCCTTATCAGCCTGCAGAAGCCAGAACGGTCATCATCCCCTATTCCCCAACAGCAGTTACAGGCCCTGTTCCAGGGAAGAAATAAATAGGGAAAGGGGGAATATCAGGCAGGGAGAGATAAAGGACCTTCAGGGAGGCAGACTGCAGCTGCAAGTGGGAGGCGGAAACAGCAGATGGGGTTCTCCCTTTATCAAATCCTTTATGGGTGCCCTTCCCCCCATAACCAGGGGCATATGGGGGGAATCTAAATGAGACAGACAATGTAACCCTAAAACAACAGATGCAGGCCCTTGGCTTTACCCTAACCACCTTTCACCACTGGGTCAGAGAATGATTGCCTGTAAATCTGACTATAGACGCTCAGCCCTTTAAACCAGGAGATGCGATACAGATAAAGGAATGAAATGTCCAATCCCTAAAATTCCTCTGGAGGGACCTGTTCACTATCATTTTGTCCACCGCTACTGCAGTAAAAGTAGCTGAAATGGGTCCTTGGATTCACTACAGCAAAGTGAAGCCGGCATCTCAAAACTGGGAGTGCATTCAGGATCCATCAACACCATGCAAGCTGACCATAGGGAAGAAGCAGCAATCCGCAACGCCAGAGGCTCCGGGAGACCGCAGCCCTGTTTTAGTTGCTCCGGAAGCTGACTCATCTATGCACGGCAGAAGCTTGAGGAATCGACGGTCTGGTGAAACAAAAGACTGCCCTTATTTTTATATGTTTCCTTACCGTGATGCACTGTCACACCTTGTTTCTCATTATTATTGATTCTTCCTCTACTCTTTGCCACAGGATTGGCTGAGGCCACCCTCGGCTGGCTAGAAACGTGGTGAGAGGTTTCTGTTAACAAGCAACTTCCCTTTGTGGATAGGATACTTCAATGGTACCAACATGAGAAAACAATGGCCATAAGAGACTAAAAATACTAGATCCCCACAAATCTTATAATAAAACGAAATACCTCAGTCCTACTACCAGGGCTTTGCTTCTCAAAAGCTAAATTACTGGAAAAAAAAACTGTCTTGCCTAGTGGGGAAAAAGTTCACCATCATCTCTGTTAAAAACTTAACAGGCATGGGCCAAAGGTTTTATACCTCAACTGCCCAGAAAACCCAATTGTGGGGGACCCCAGGTCACCTTGAGCCAGATCCCCACCCTTGTCTCACTTCTCTCATCTCCAGAGGCCTGAGACAATGTCAACATAACCACCAAATGACAAATCCTGGGTGGACTGTACTTGAGATGTGGAAGGAGAACCTACATTATACTTCCCTCAGTCTGGTCAGGGTCATGTGTGCTGGAAACTAGTTGTCCATCTTTCTTCCTGCCTCCACTTGCCAGAGAAAAACATTTGGGAATTCAAGTGTATGGGGACAGGGAGACTCAAAAAAAAAAGGCAGCATGCCTTACAAATTAACAATTCAAAAGATAATAAATGACCTCCCAAGCATATAATCCAATATTATGGCCCTGCCACCTAGACAGAGGATGGGTATTGGGGCTACTACATTCCCATTTACATGCTAAACCACATAATTCCACTGCAAGCAGTTGTAAAAATTATAACCAATGAAACTGCCAGAGCTCTTAACTAACTAGCCAAGCAACAACCAGAAACGTACAATACCATCTATCAACATTGCTTGGCCTTAGATTGCGTGCTTGCTTCTGAGAGAGGTGTCTGTGGAAATTTTAACCTGAGCAACTGCTGCCTACAGATAGATGATGAGGGAAAAGTCCTAGAGATCACAGGTCGAATGAGAAAGGCTGCTCACGTCCCTGTCCAGACCTGGAATCCCAGGGAGTTATTTGGAGGATGGTTTTCAACTCCTGGAGGATTCAAAACCCACATGGGAATTACCCTCCTAATTTTAGGAGGGGTGCTTAATCTTACCCTGCTTGGCTCCCCTGGTTGTAGGGTCTGCCTCCAGTCTCACTGAGGCCATAATTTGAAAAAAAGAGATGTCCATTCATGTAACCATATTATAAAAATATAAACCTCTAAACCAAGATGATGCTCTTTGACCCTAAATAGAGGAGTCTGAGCATCAAAGGGGGGGAAATGAGGTAGGTCCCCTCCCTAAGAAAAGAAGAAAAAAGAAATCTCAAGGCAACCTTGCTATTCGCGTGACAACATTCCTCACGACCTTGACCTTGTAACATGAGACCACTTCGCGTATGTGACAACATTCTTCACGACCTTGTAACATGAGACCACTTAATCAGACTGCATGTTTGTGTGTTACCGCATATGGGAGACAAAGAAGTTAAAAAAAATACATAAAAAACCATGCTACGTGGTGTCTGGAGCTCAGTTCTTTGGGTACGAACACAACTGAGCGATGCCGGCTGGAATAAAGTTGCCTCCTGGAAAGAAAAGGCTCAGTGTCCCGACTCTCCGTGCGAGAATCCTGCTACAGCTGGAGTGAAATATTATAAGCATTGAGAGAGGGGGCGCCCAGGTGGCTCAGTCAGTTAAACATCTGACTTCAGCTCAGGTCATGATCTCACAGTTCATGAATTTGAGTCCCATGTAGGGCTCTGTGCTGACAGCTTAGACCTGCTTCAGATCTGTGTCTCCCTCTCTCTCTGCCCCTCCCCGTCCACTCACACTCTATATGTCTCTCTCTCTCTCTTTCTCTCAAAAATTAACATTTAAAAAAAATTTTTAAGTGTTGAGAAAAAAAATACCACCAATCTAGAATTACTTTAAAAAAGGAAAGAGAAATAGATTTTCTCAGATAAATAGAAACGGAGGGAATTTGTTGCCAGTACACCTGCCTTGTAAGAAATGTTAAAAAGTTCTTTAGAGGGAAGGACCTGATATAGATCAGAAATTTATAGATCTACATAAAGAAAGAAAAGCACTGAAGAAGGAACAAGTGATGATAACATTAAAACTTTTCTTTTTTTTTTAAATTTAAAAATTTTTTTTTTTTTTAATTTCTAAGAGAGACAGAGAGAGAGAGTGGGAGACAGCGTGAGCAGGGGAGGGTCAGAGAGAGAGGGAGTCACAGACTGAACAGGCTCCAGGCTCTGAGCTGGCAGTCAGCACAGAGCCCGACACAGGGCTCGAACCCACGAACAGCGAAATCATGACCTAAAAACTTTTTTTCTTCTTAACTGATCTAACAATTTGTTCAAAACAATAGAAACACAGTATCTGACCATGCTTGCTTATGTCTATAAGTATGCCCATGCTTCCATATGCCTATATATAGGTGAAGTGAATGACAATGTTACAAGAGACAGGAAGAAGATATCAGGATTATTTTGTTACAAGGAACACCATCCATGAAGTGACACAGGGTTACATGAAGGTGGACTTGGATCAGTTGCATATTGCAAACTATAGGGCAACCACTTAAAAAGTTAAAAAAAAAAAAGTATAATTGATATGCTCAGAAAGGAAAGAAAATGGAGTCATATAAAAAGCCCAATCAAAACCTCAAAAGGTAGAGAACCTAAATATATATACAGTGGATCGGTCACTCGAACAAACCACCCTAAGGAAACACTGATTTAATTAAACTACATGTTAGATCAGATGGCCTGGTAAGACGTACATACAACATTCTCTCCAACAGCAGCAGAAAACACATTCTTCTCACGTACACACAGAACATTCTCCAGGAGAGAACAGATGTTAGGACACAAAAAAAGTCTTAACAAATGTAAGAAGAGTGAAGTCATATCAAACATCTTTTATGACCATCATGGTATAAAACTAGAAAGCAAAAAAAAAAAAAAAAAAAAAAGGAACTGGGAAAATTCACAAAAATGTGGAAATTAAATAACATCCCTGAACAATCAATGGGTAAAAGGATTCAAAAGAGAAGTCAAATAATATCCTGAGACAAATGAAAACAGAAACACAGCAGAACAGAACACACAGTGTGCAGCAGAAGCAGGCTGAACAGGGAAGTTTATAGAAATACATGCCTACTTTAAGGAAAAACACAACTCAAAATAAACAATGTAACTTTGCACCTAAGGAAGTAAAGAAAGAACTGGCCCAAAGTTAGTGGAAGGAACTGACAAAGACCAGAGTGGAAATAAATGAAATAGAGACTAAACAGGCACAGGAAAGACCAATGAAACAGAGCTAGTTTTTTGAAGATAAACACATCTTTAGCTAGACTCACCAAGTCACAAAGAAAAGGGCTAAAATACATAAAATCTGAAATAAAAGAAGAGACATTATGACTGCTCTCACACAAACACCAAGGACCACAACAAACTGCTATAAAGAATTATATGCCAACAAATTGGACAATCTAGAAGAATAGATAAAATCCTAAAAAACACACAACCTTCCAAGACAGAATTGTGAAGAAATAAGACCATCTGAACAGACCAACTACTAGTAAGGAGACTGAATTAGTCACCGAAAAATTCCCAACTTTTCCACAACCGGATGGCTTCACAGGTGAATTCTATCAAACATTTAAAAAATCAATACCAAATCTCAAACTCTTCCAAAATACCAAAGGGGAAGGAACACTTTCAAATTCATTTTACAAGGTCAGCATTACCCAAAGCCAGACAACGACAATTTACAAGGAAATTATAAGCCAATATCGCTGATGAACATAGATGGAAAAATCCTCAAATAAAAATGAGCAAACTTAAGTCAACAGTACATTAAAAGGATCATATGCATAATCAAGTGGGATTTATTTCTGGGATGCAAACATGGTTCAACATAGCAAATCAACAGACATGATACAACCACATTAACAAAATGAAGGATGAAAATCATATGATCATCTCAATATATGCAAAAAAAAAAAAAAGCATTTGATGAAAGTCAACTACATTCCATGATACAGATTAAAAAAACTGAGTATTAAGAGAACATATAACAACATAATGAAAGTCCTATGTCAAGCCTAGATAACACCATACTCAACACTGAAAAGCAGAAAGCTTTCCTCTAAGATAAGAAAGACAAGGATGCCCACTCTCACTTTATTCAACATAGTACTTACTGGAAGCCCTATCCAGAGCAATCAGGCAAGAAAAAGAATAAAAACATCTAAAAAAGAAAGAAGTTAAACTGTCTCTATTTGCAGATGACATGTTATATGTCATGTTATATGCCCCTAAAGGGGCACCTCGGTGGCTTAGTCGGTTAAGCGTCCGACTTTCGCTTAGGTCATGAGCTCGCGGTTCGTGGGTTCGAGTGTCGGGCTCTGTGCTGACTGCCAGCTCAGAGCCTGGAGCCTGTTTCAGTCTGTGACTCCCTCTCTCTCTGACCCTCCCCTGCTCACGCTGTCTCTCTCTCTCTCCTAGAAATAAATAAAACATTAAAAAAAATTTATAAAAAAAAAAAAGAAAATCCTAAAGACTTCACCCAAAAATCAAATTCTATTAGAATAAACAAATTCAGTAGAGTTATAGACTACAACATCAATGTGTAAAAACTAGTTGTGTTTCTATACACTAACAATGAGCTATCAAAAAGAGAAATTAAGAAAACAACCCAGGGGCACCAGGGTGGCTCAGTCGGTTAAGCGGCCGACTTCGACTCAGGTCATGATCTCGCTGTCCGTGGGTTTGAGCCCCCTGGGCTCTGTGCTGACAACTCAGAGCCTGGAGCCTGTTTCAGATTCTGTCTCTCCCTCTCTCTCTGCCCCTCCCCAGCTCGTGCTCTATCTCTCTCTCTCTCAAAACTATCATAATCAAAACAACATTGTACTGTCATAAAGACAGACACATAGATCAATGGAACAGAACAGAGAGTCCAGAAATTAACCCATGCATACATTATCAATGAATTTTCAACAAAGAAGCCAAGAATATGCAATGCGGAGAGGATAACCTCTACGAAATGGTGTTGGGAAAACTGGATTGCTGCCTGTACAAGAGTGAAATTGGACCTCTATCTTACAACACACACAAATCAACTCAAAATGGATTAAAAGCTTGAACATAAGACCTAAAACCATAAAATTCCTAAAAGAAAACACAGTGAATAAGCTTAACGCTGATCTTGCCAATAATTTTTTGGATTAGACACCAAAAGCAAAGGGAACAAAAGCAAAACTAAACCAGTAGGACCACATCTAACAAAAAAGCTTCTGCACAACAAAGGAAACCATCATCAACAAAAAGGTAACCTGTGGAATGGGAGAAAATATTAGCAAACCACATATCTAATAAGGGGTGAAAACACAAAACATACAAGAGCTCATAACAAATTAATAGAAAAAATTGTTTTTAATTGGACAAAGAGACATTTTTTCCAAAGAAACATACAAATGGCTCACAGGTACATGAGAGGTGCTCAGTATCACTAATCACCAGGGAATGCAAATCAAAACCACAATGACATGTCAGCTCACCCCTGTTATGTTTATCATCAAAAAGACAAAAGTAACAAATGCTAGCAAGAACATGTAGAAAAGGGAACCCTGGAACAATGTTAGTGGAAATGTAAACTGGTACAGCCACTATAGAAACCAGTGTGGAGGTTCCTCAAGAAATTAAAACCAGAAATACCATGTGATCCAGCAATCCCGCTTCTGGGTTTATATCCAAAGGAAATCATTATCTCAAAGACGTATCTGCACTCCCATGTTCACTGAAACATTAGTCATAATAACCAAGTTATGGACACAACAGAAGTCCACTGACAGATGAATGGATAAAGGAAATGTGAAAGAGATATAAATGTGATACAAATGTGATATATACAGATATAGATATATACAATGGAATATTATTCAGCCATGAGAAAGAAGGAAATCCTGCCATATGCAACAACATGGATGAATCTAGAGGGCCTTATGCTAAAATGAAATAAGCCACATAGAGATAGACAAATACTTTGTAGACCATTTCCAATTTATAAAAATATTTCTCAGTTGTAATTTCTCTTGAAGCTCACTTCTTTATCTGTAATCTATCTGTCATCTACCTTCACTTGCATTAAGGTATAAAATTATAAGATACTTAAAGTAAGCAATACAGTGACATTTATACGTGAAATCTTTAAAAAAATTTTTTTAAGTTGAACTCATATAAACAGAGAGTAGAAAAGTGGTTACCAGGAGCTCAGGGTTAAGGAAAATAGGAGATGTTGGCAAAAGGCTACAAACTGTCAACTATAAGATGAATAAGGTCTGAGTATTATACGGCGTGGGGACTATGACTGACGACACCATTATTGGAAGTGATGAGTGTGTTAACTCAACGAGGGGAAGCTACTGATAATGTATACAGCTATCAAATCACCATATTGCCTACTTTAAGTATCTTATAATTTTACACCTTAATGCAAGTGAAGATAGATGACAGATAGATTACAGATAAAGAAGTGAGCTTCAAGAGAAATTACAACTGAGAAATATTTTTATAAATTGGAAATGGTCTACAAAGTAAATATGCAATCAATTTACAAAAATATGAATCTTAAGTTTACATTTTCAAAGCATGTTCATGTTAGGTTCTAAACCAATATACCTCTGAGCATTAAATTAATTCACCCTTAATTTATGCTCATTAAATTCCCTAACTTTATTTGCTTAAAAAGAAAACATAAAAGGAAGAGAAAGAGTAGAAGAAAAAAAACTGGAACGACAAATAGAACACAATAACAAATATGATGGATGTACTAATCCAACTATATTAATAATCACTTGAATGTCAGTGGTCTACATACACCAATTAAAAAAACAAAGATTGTTGGAGTGGATCAAGAACTAATACCCAACTAAGTGTTGTCTACAAGAAACCTACTTTAAATATACTGACACTTATAAACTAAAAGTAAATGGATGGAGGAAGATATACAATGCTAACACTAATCAAAAGAAAGCAGGAGTAGCTATGTTAATTTCACAGCAGGTTTCAGAGGAAGGAAGTTATCAGAGATAAACAGGGGCATAACATAATGATAAAGGGGTCAATTCTCCAAGAAGACATAACAAACGGTCCTTACCATGTATGTACCTAACAACAGAGCATTAAACTATATGAGGTGAAAACTAATAGTACTGCAAGGAGAAACATTTGAATCCACTAACGTGGTTGGAGACTTCAACACCCCTCTATCAGAAAAGGACAGACCCAGCAAGCAGAAAATCAGTAAGGACACAACTGAACTCAACAACATCATTTATCTGCTGGCTACAATGCACATCTAGAGACCACTTCCCCCAAAAGCAGAATACACTTTGTTCTCAAGCTCACAGGGAGCACTCGTCAAGACAGACCACATTCTGGGCCATTAAACACATCTGAACAAACTTAAAGGAACAGGAGTCATACAATGTCTACTCTGAGACCAAATGCAATTAAACTAGAAATCAATAAGATATTTGGAAAATCAAAAAATACTTGGGAGGCTAAACAACACTTCCAAAAAAAACCACACAGATCAAGGAAGGAATCTCAATAGAAAATTTAAAACTATTTTGAATGTTGTCAAATTTTTTGTGCATTGATAGCGTCATGTGATTTTTCTTTTGAAGACTGTTAATAAGGTAGATTATATAGACTGATTTTTAAATACTGAGCCAGCCCTGAACTCCAAAGATAATCTCTTCTTTGTTGTAGTGTTATTCCTTTTACGTATTGCAGGATTACATTTCATAATATTCTTTCGGATTTTTGCCTTTATGAACATGAGTTATTGGGCTATAGTTTTTGGTTTGGGTTTGGTATTAAGGTAATGCCAGTCCCACCAAATGAGATGGGAAGTGTCTCTCCTCTTCCATTTTCTGAAAGACGTTGTTAAGGTCTCGTGTTATTTCTTCCTTAAATGTGTTTGTAGATTTCACCAGTGAAATAATTTAGGCCTACAAATTTCTCTTCACAGAAGGTTTTCAACTATAAATTAATATCATTATTAGTTATTTGATTATTCAAGCTATCTACTTCAATGTGGGTGAGTTGCAGAATTTTGCAGTTTTCAAAAGAATTGGTCTTTTTCACCTAAATTACTAAAGTTACGTATGGAGAGAGAGCCACAGAAGGAATAACGATAACTTAAGACTAGATCCCTGTACTTCAAATTCTAGTCTTCTTTCGCAACCTTCCTGTTACCATATGCTTTTCAAAGCCCTCACATAGCTTCTCCCTGCATCCTGTCTTAGATCTATAGCTGCATTCACTGGGACAGACAGAGTGGAGGTGCTTACTCGGTCCTACCTGGAACATCCTACCTGGAGCCAGCTAGGTCACTGCTATGTATGACTTTTTTTTTTTTTTTAAGGTTTTTTATTTATTTTTGAAAGAGAGAGAGCATGAGCAGGGGAAGGGAAGAGAGAGAGGGAGACAGAGGGTCCAAAGTGGGCTCCCCACTGACAGCAGAAAGCCCAATTTGGGGCCTGAACTCAGGAACCTCAAGATCATGACTTGAGCCAAACAAAGCCAGACACTTAACCAACTGAGCCACCCAGGCACCCTGCCACGTATGATTTTTAAAAACAAAATAGGGCCACCTGGGTGGCTCAGCTGACTGAGCATCTGATTCTTGATTTTGGCTCTGGTCATGATCTCATGGTTCATGAGTTCAAGCCCCACATCAGGCTCTGTGCTGACAGTGCAAAAACTGGTTGGATTCTCTCTCTCCCCCTCCCCTGCTCATGCTGTGCTCTCTCTCTCAAAAATAAATTATTTTATTATTTTATTCCAATTTTAGTTTACTATTTTATTCCAATTTTTTAAAAATTCGAATCATATTGTACTTGTTTTGTTTTTAAAAAACCACCAACCTGTCACCAACTTTTGTCTAAGATTATCACAAGTTTAAGATGTGCAGCATGATGACCTGATTTACATGTATTGTGAAATGATTACCATAATAAGTTTAGTTAATATTTATCACTATGGGGTGCCTGGGTGACTAAGTTGGTTAGGCATCCGACTTCAGTTCAAGTCATGATCTCATGGTTTGTGGGTTCAAGCCCCACACTGAGCTCTTTGCTGGCAGCTCAGAGCCTGGAGCTGCTTCAGATTCTGTCTCCCTCTCTCTCTGCCCCTCTCCCACTTATCCTCTCTCAAAAATAGGTAAACGCTAAAAATATTTTTTAAAAATCCATGTGTAAGCGGGCCTACATGGTTCAAACCCACATTGTTCAAGGGTCAACTGTTCTCTCTTAACGACTGTCCTGTACGTCACTGACGTCACCACGCTACACGTCACAGCCTCCCTGCTCATTTTCTTGTACCTGCAAGTCTCTACTTTTGACCACGGTCTTCCAATTCCTTCTCCCCAACTGCCTTCTTCCCCCTGGTAACCACAATTTTTTTCTTTTTCTAGGAGTTTGATGGGTGAGTTTTGCATTGTTGTTGTTTTCAGATTCCACATATAAGTGAGATCACACAATTTGTCTCTGACTTATTTCACTTGCCATAGCGCCTTCGAGGTCCCCTCATGTTGTTACAAGTGGTGGGACTGTGGCCTCGAGGCTGTCCTGCACTAAGCAGAGGTCAGTGCCAGGAAAGCACCAGGTGGATTCACTTTACCATGACAAAGCTGCAGCTCTCCCCGAGAAGCTCTGCTCACAACAGCCCCTCCGGACCCAGTCCACACCCCCTGCTTGTAATCTGTAGCTCCCCGGTGCAGTCCACAGCCACCCGCGCGTCCCAGTGCCCCTTACCAGCAGGCAGGTCCCCATCCACTCGGATACCAGCACGTCCACTTTCTCCGGCAGCACCACATCCTCCACCTTCTGCTGGAACACGGTGATGATGTCAGCGAAGCCATTCTGCATGACCAGCTGCCCCGTGTGCTGGGCCATCTCACTGGCCTCCACTGCATACACCTGCACATCGCAGAAGTGCCATCAGTGAGGGTCCTGCCATGCAAAGCAGCCTGTCATCTGCTCTCTCTGAGCCCGTCGCTTCAGCCAAGTCAGAGCCGGCATCAGACCAAACAAGGACAGAAGGGAGGGAGAGTGCCGGACAGCAGGAACGGCAGCTAGGCCACACCATGCTACCTCCAACAGATGGAGCCCTGGCAAGGGAGCCACCCCTAACCTTCACTCCCTCTCCTGCCTAACACAGACAGGGGACCGCAGGCAGGAAGAAGCCCCTGCGCCCACACTGGGCTCCCACTGCAGGGGCCTTTCCCGGGTGAGACCCGGTGGCCCAGCTCCCAAACACGCAGCAACACAACCCATAACTGACGCAGGAGCTTCTCAGTACTGGCCTGAGAAGAGTCAGACTTTATGGATATCAGTGGCTGAGACCATTTCAAGTCCAGGTTGTCAGAAGAAGGTCCTATGTGCACACGTTGTGGTTCCGACAGCACCTGAACTCCAGTGGTCACTATACCATAGCTCCACTTGTAAACTAGGAGCTTCACTCACCTGTGTCGGGGGCCATCGTGGGGCTTCAGCTCTGCACGGCCCACACCACAAACTTTAAAGGGAAGAGGGTGAAGGGAAGCCGCCATGTGTCACGGAGAGTGGTCTGTCTTGTCCCTGCCAGGTGGCCCCTGCTCAGTGTAGGGATATCACTTGGACAGTGACCTACACCATTGGCCCAGCCCCAACACAGGGACACACGTGTTTCTCTACTCAACTGAAATAAACATTTTACCAAAAACTATCCCACCACATGCAACTCACTCAGATATTTTCTGTTCTTTCCTCTTCTACTCTGTGCTGTTTGTGGCTCATTAAGTCAACATCACAACCCCGACAGGCTCAGCCTATGAGACACACTGCCTGCTTCGCCGACACGGGGCCTCCGCACACGGGGACCACACCAAGACTAAGCTCAGAAGCTGCTGAAGGGACAGCTATCTCCTACTCACAGCTTTGGGCTGCGCGTGATGTGCACAGAAGAGGCTGATGATCCCAGTCCCACAGCCAACGTCCAGAATCACTTTATCTTTCAGGGATTCTTTATTCTGCAGGATAACATTGTGGTACTTAGTTGTTCGTGGCTGGTCTGCCAACATCTCCAAGTGAAGTTTCTAGAAGAAATACACATTCAGAATCATTGTTTATAATCTGAGCTATGCTGAGCTCTGGTTTAAGAATGAAGATCAGAGACTGAGCTAACCCCCTTGACCCCACTACCCCATGCCTAAAAATATGAGCAATAAAGAGAAAACAAGACCAAAAAAATCAAAGGACTTAAATCATTCCTTCCATACATTCCCTACACCTTCCCAAGAGCCAGGAGGGCAGAAAAGCAGGGGCGGATCACCAAGGGGGTGGTGCAGACATTACCCTCCTGAGCACTGTTTCCACCTGAGACAGAAGGAACCACCAAATTCCCCATCAGGTACACCTTGGCCAAGTATGCACCGAGACAGTGTGGACAAGCCACCAGCAGAGATGCTAGAAGAGGCACACAGGGCCCCACCCGAAACTGTAGCTCTGGAGGGAGTAACAACCTCACTGACCCTGAGGGGGTGCGCTCGAGGCCCCCAGCCATGTCCAGAGAAAGGCTCCTCCAGATGGTTCGTGAAGCCGCAAGTGGTAATCAGAGCCCAGAGAGGCTGCACCCACAGCACCATCCCTCACACCCCACTCCTTAGATCTCCAGCTGCAAAAAACCCAGCCTACAAACAGCATGGCTGAGAGGGGGACAGTCAAGCTACCCAGACTATGTCAGCACAAACAGGAAGTCTGGACGGGGCCTTCATGAGCCCATCACGGCTCCTCATAAAGACACTGAAGACCTAACACAAAAGGGTAGAGGGTCAGAGTAGACGGAGTCAAGACCCAGCCATCCAGCCTGCAGTGATCCACCTTAATAGAAAGTCAGAACTAGGATGCAAAGGGGCACCATGCTGATGCCAGGGGAAGGAAGTTAGATGGTGGCATTTTCATCACACAAAATACTGCCAGCAATATTGCCAGAATATTACCAGTAACGAAGAGAGTCAGGTCATAGTAATATGGGAATCATTTTAGCAAAAGGACCTAAAAATTCCAAATATTTTTGTATCTGATAACAAAGCTTCAAAATACACAAGTAAAAACCAACAGAAATGCAACAAAAGACAAATTCACAATTATGATCAATATCCTTCTCTCAGTAGCTGAGAGAAAAGTAGAAAGAAAAATCAGTAAGGGCACAAACTCAAACAATACTATCAACCAACTTAATCTGATATTTATGAAACACTTCACCCAGCCACTTACAATAGTAATACACAAAAACATCTAGGAATAGATTTAACAAGAAAGATAAAGCACCCAGTATGATCAAAACCTAAATAAAGAAATAAAGAATGAAAAAATGAAATACACTTTAAAACTCTGAGAGGCATAAAACAATGCTGAGGAAATGGAGTGAGTCAGTGTTATGTGACAAACGTGTCACTTCTCCCTAAATTAATGTAAACTTCCCATGCAATGCCAATTAAAATGCCAGCCAATTTGGCCTGGGGAAAGGTGCACAACAAATGCTAATAAAATTAGTTTCGAAAAACTAGAGACCAGCCTAGACATGAAAGTACTAAAAAATAAAAGGACTGCTAGAGAGAGACCTAGCCTCCAAGATGTTTAAAAACTACAATAATCAAAAACATCTGAAGCAGCAGAAGAAATGAACAGATCAATGAAACAGAACAGAGATTACAGACAGACCTTAAAGATTTAACGTATGATAAATGTGCAGTGCACATCATCAGGAAAAAGAGGATTATCCAATAACTGGTGCTGGAGCAGCTAGATATTTGTGGGGAAATTAAGCTGTAATTTTACCTTATTCTTTACAACTAGTGAATTCCAGATTGATTTAAATATTTCATTGTTAAAAATGGGATCACAAAAGTAAAGGAAAGTATGGACATTTATAATCTTGGAGTGAAGAAGGTCTTGAAAGTAGGACACAAAATCCAGAAGCCACAAAGAAAAAAAGGGCAAATTAGACCATGAAAATTAGAGTTCCATGGAAAAAGACAACAGGCAGGTGGTAAGTGTAAAACATGTAATAAGTACGGGCTAACCAGCTTATCGAAAGGGAAACTGACACAAATAAAAAGAAAAACAAGCAAATTATATGACACTTCCCCCCCCCAAAAAAAAAAAAAAATAGAAAAGGCCAACAAAATATAAATGATGACCAATCTGGCTTTAAAAAACAGAAACCAGGGGCACCTGGGTGGCTCAGCCAGTTGAGCGGCTGACTTTGGCTCAGGTCATGATCTTGAGGTCATGGGTTCAGGCCCACATGGGGCTTTTCGCTGACAGTGTGGAACCTGCTTCAGATTCTGTCTTCCTCTTTCTCTGCCCCTCCTCTCTCCCTCTCTCAAAAATAACCATTAAAAAAAAAAATGACAGGGCACCTGAGTGGTTCAGTTGGTCAAGTGACCAACTCTTGGTTTTGGCTCAGGTCATGATCTCAGTTTTGTGAGTCTGAGCCCCACATCTAGCTCTACACTGGCAGCATGGAGCTTGTTTAGGATTCTCTTTCTCCACCCGCCTTCCTCTCTCTCTCTCCTCGCTCTCTGCTCTCTGTCTCTCCCCAATGTGCGTTGTCTCTGCCTTTCTCAAAACAAACAAACTTTAAGAGTAAATAAATAAAATAAAAATAACAAACAGAAACCGGAATCAAGAGATACTATATTTCCCTTTTAGGCTTAGAAATCTGTTTTCACTGTGGCGATGTGTGGTTGTGAGATAAGCTTGCACATACTGTTGGTAGGCGTGTAATCAGCCAATCTTTCTGGAGGGCAAATTGGCAAGATCCACCAAAGTAAAACACATATACATGCACCCTACAAATAGTAAAAGGTAAGCAAGATTTATGTAAAAGGAAGTCCATTACAGCATTGCTTGTCATGATAAAAAGTCATTAAATAAGCAAACCACCAATATGGACTTTTTAAAATCAACAAAATGCTCTTTCTTGATAGTTTGAAAGCTCTCATCATGTACATACATCAGGTAGTTTTCATTTACTGTAACTTTTTAAATTGTGAAATGTAACACATCTACAAAAAAGTATATTAAAAAGTGCCTTACAGTCTCTCAAATATAGTTCTATAGGAAACACTTATGACACCAAAGCAGAACACTGCCAGCACCCCAAACCTTCCCACCCCAGCCTGGCTGATATGAAAATGAGGACGGAAAACCTCCCTGAAAAAACGGAGAGAGGAAGCTCTGACTCGGAGCCCTGCAAACTACAAAGGAAGAAGCCTACTCTACCACCCAGATTTTTTCCTGGCCTAAGCAGCAGCCCAGCCAATGAGAAAATGCCAAACTTAGCCAATGAGAAGCAGTCACCACCCTCCAATGGGTTTTTGTTCCAAGAAGCCACGCCTGCTCCCACCCCCTTCTCTATAAAAGCGCCTCCCCTGGGTGGTTCTCCAGACTTGCCTGTTCTTCCCCACTGCCTGCGGGGTCTGGATTGCGGTTCCCCAGCTATTCCCGAATAAACCCATTTCGCTGATATAGTAACAATTTTATTTTCAAGATGGACACCATCACAGTCCCCCCTCTTAACAGTAACCACCATCCTGATTCTTGGGGGAACCAGCTCCCTGATCTTTAGAGCCTCACCACTTACATTCATAAACAATACCTTTTAACACTGCTTTGTAAATTTATATAACTGGATCAAAAGTTCTTTGATGTCTTGCTTCTTTCACTCAACATTAGGTCTACAATGTTAATTCTGAAGGCATCTGTTTTCATCTAGCTTTAGAATATAAATAGGAACTGTCTGGACTATAGGATTATGGGCCTATGGGTCTGGACTATAGTATTATCCAAATTGGGGAAAAAAACCACACACACACACACAAAAACTAGTAAGTTAGTTATTTAAAGGTATTATTGTTTACTTGTGCAGCTATTTTATATTTTATTTTTAAAGTAATATGTATTATTATTTTTTAAATACTGAGAAAAGTTCATAATCTCATTATTCAGATAATCTCTCTAAACAACCATGGGCCAATCCAGCCTAACACCATCTTTTGTATGGACTGCAAGCCAAGAATGACTTTTACATTTTTTAATTCTTTTTAAAAATCAAAAGAATATGCCATGCTCATTTATCGTTTTATGGCTGCTTCTGCACCACAATGGCAGAGCTGAGTAACCGCAAGGCCTACTAAGCCAGAGAAAAAGTCTGCAAACCCCGCTCTAATCCACGAGAAGCAGCAGTCCAGGCAGAGCTAACGTTAAACTAGAGAGGAGAAGCCAGCACCTGGCCGAACGAACAGGGGTCTGGGATGCAGTACCAGGGTTCCGTAGCTGCCGAAGTACTCTTCATCCTGCCAGGTGTCTTCAGGGTCACACTCCTCCAGATGCTTCCCGAGGTGGTTCGCTGGTATGTACCCGCAGCAGCCTGCGCGCTCGCCCCACCACCAATCGGCCGTTGTCTGTCTTAGGATGAGAATTTTTTCTCCTCTCAAAAAGCTGAGCTGGAAAAATCATACACAGAAGTCAAAATTCAAGAAAAACCTGTAGTTGGTATTTCAATTGTGGCTCAGTGATAAATCCCCCATTCCTGGGGGCCCAAATCACAGCTATTTCAAAAGGGACTCAATGGGTAATTATACCGATTCACAATCTGTAAAAATGATACCAAGGTTTAGAGATTTTTATGAAACATCTACATGAAAGAAAAGCACATGGTATTTTTTAAAGGAAAGATTAAACATTTTCAGATGGCTTAGGACAGAATTTCTCAACAGCCTCTTCACAGTAACTCAGCTATATGGTGGCTGATTCATTTACTGGGTTACAAAGCAGGAAAAGCTACATTCAAGTCAGTGATTTTATTTTATAGCCTTAGTTTTCATTAACTAGAATAGGTTCTAAACCAAGGTTTCCAAACAGAAATTGGAACAGGTACTTCACCCAATTCCTCAGCCAGGCATCTCTCACCTGAGGCCTGGGATCAGAATTTGTTAGGGTGGGAAGAGAAGGTCACTCACATGTCTCACTGGGCTCTGGACGTCTGAATACTTCTTTACTTAACTTCGGTGTGACTTTTTCAAAATTTACATCTACTTCTACCCCTTAGCATGCTGAATCCCAAAAACATGGCCCAAGGTCCATGGCCACTGCACGTGAGCAAATGCGTCAGGTTACCTGCGTCTGGTCAGTGGCAGAATAGTCTGCGATGGCCACAAACTCTTCCGGGTGTGCGCCCTCCTGGAGATGCTCCTGGCCACCATACTCCATGAGACCCTCTCCCTCCTGCTCAAAGCCAAGAAAGAACAGGGGATGACCATGGTGCTTCTCTCTGTCCATCCTAATAACCTGCAGCCTTTTGGGTATTTCATTCGGTTTCAAATGACGATTCGTGTGACCAGATTTAATCATACAAGTTGGGTCGTCTTCACTAGCAGGATCAAGGGACCTCACCTTCACTCTACCTTTACTTTATGTCTCAAGTACAGAATTATTTGCATCCTAAAGAGAACATCAAAGAAAGAAGTAAGAAAGAGGCACTTTTAGTGTCTACCTGGCAACTGATCCTGAACATCACCCTCAAAGTGGTGACCGGCCCTAGAGAAAGAACGCCAGTTTCTGGGCCTCGTGCTCTGGGGACCTCGTCAGACCCGATGGCAGAACTGGGCAGGCCTCAGGAAGGTGCTGGGGACCTGGTACAACCCTCGCAGTCTCACTCAGACTGCAATGCTGCTGACACGTGCTGCTCAGACCCAGAAGGGGAGCCCAGAGCACATGTGCTCCGTCTCCACTTTCCCTCAGAACAAACAGGCTTGCCGGCAAGACATCCACCGGGTGCGGGAGAACCACCAACCACAAGTTCCAGTTCAATGAAGCAACCCTGTCCCAAAAATATATACATTTTCCTAAATACAAATGTAATTCATTGTCTTTGGAAAATGTGGAAAAGCACAAGTGTACCCAGAGGAAAATTAGAACCATCTGTAATCTTGCTCACTGGTCAGAGATAATGATGGTTAACACATTAACATTTATATTCTTTGCAGCTTTTTTTTTAAGTGTACATATAACACATGCATACAAGGTGTTTATTGAGATCATAGAATTCTGCCTTGTGACAAGCTTCCCACTCATTAAACAGTATTTTCCTCCCCATTAAATTACTTCTAAATACATTTCTAATATCTGACAGTATTCCATTCTATGAATTATCGTAATTTATTTATCCAATCTCCTCGTTTTGTAGTCTTAAGCTGTTTCCAGTTTTTGTAAGTTGTAAATTATGTAAGATGAACTTTCTTAAAATCATTTTGTCTATTCATGACAATTTTCTTAGGATAAATCCCTGAATGGGAAATTGGCAAATTAAGATGACTTGTACTTTTATAACTTTTAAGTATATTTGAGAGAGAGAGAAAGAGAGAGACAGAAAATGGAGGGGAGGGGCAGAGACACAGGGGAGAGAATCCCAAGCACGCTCCATGTTGTTAGCCTAAACCCCAACACGGCTTGATCTCACCAACCATGAGATCATGACCCCAGCCAAAACCGAGTCAGATGCCAGCCGAGGTACCCTACTTTTATAAATTTTGGTATCATCACCAAATACCCTCCAGAAAGGTAGCTCCTGAGACCTACATAAGAGTAAGTGAGGGGCGCTGGGGTGACTCAGTCAGTTAAGCATTCAAGTCTTGATATCAGTTCAGGTCATGATCTCACAGTTGGTAGGTTAGAGGCCCATGTCGGGCTCAGCACTGACAGTGTGGAGCCTGCTAGGGATTCTCTCTCTCTCGTTCACGTACACGCTCTCTCTCTCTCTCTGAATAATCATTAAAAAAAAGTAAGTGAATGATTTTCCTACCCCCTTATCAACAGTGGACATGCATCATCACTCAACTCTCTGCCAGTATGATGCAGAGACACTGTCTTTGTTAGTTGCATTTGCCTTTATTTTTTTAAATAATTTTATAATTTATTATTTTTTTAAATTTTATTTTATTTTTGACAGAGAGAAAGAGTGAGTAGGGGAGAGGGGCAGAAGGAGAGACAGAATCTTAAGTAGGCTCCATGCTCAGTGTGGAGCCCAACCTGGGGACTAATCCCACGACCCTGGGATCGTGACCAAGAGCCAGACTTTCAACTGACTGAGCTACTCAGGTGCCCCAGTTCCATCTGCCTTTAATTTTTAGTGACATCAAACATGTTTTTCGAGTACTTTTTGGTCATCATTTTTGTAAGTTGCCTATCTGTATCCTTTGCACACTTTCCTGCTACAGTAATGTGACTCATTTTACACAGTATAATCTCCCTCTTAGCTTGTCCCGAGCCCCTGCTCCTGCCCTCCCTACACCATCAGCCTCTCACTGCCCCCCCTAACCCTTACCAGTCACCTGGCACATCTTCCCATGCTTTCTCCATGTTCATGTCACACACGCTCGTGTGCATACACACCATGCATAAACAGTTTTTCTTCTAACATAGTTTTTTGTGAAAGATGTCACAAGCCCTTATTTTAAATTTTGGGTTTTTTTTTTTTTTTTACTCACGTAACAACTTGTAAGAGACTCCCTAATTCTTAGAACTCTAACTTACAATTTTCAATGACTATATAATACTCTACAGCAGGAATTCTTCTGGATTCTTCAGTCATCCTTGATTGATGGACTTTCTCTTGGTGTCCAACTTTCTACCACTATAAACAATGTGGCCACAAACATGTGGACACATTTATCCTTATATAACAATATTTTATTTCTACAGAATAGATTATCAGGGCTGAAAAATAAGCATGGTTTTCATTCACACATTTGCCAGATTCTTTCCATAAAGGGTGCAGCACTTCACACATCACGGCAATGCAGCGAGTTCTCTCTGCTTGAATACTCACCAGCAACAGGCATTATCGCAGTCTTTAATTTCTTCCAGAGGTTTAGGTGTAAAGACACCAGAAAAGTAATTATGTAGGAAAACGAGACTATTTCTTATACTTTATAAGAAAGACCTTTAACATAAAGAGACAATAATAATTCATTATGAAGCTCTGACATACAAAGAATTAGAGTATGTTACAACAATAGTACAAAGTGTACTATTTTTTTAAGTGTACATATAACACGTACTATTTTTTTTGAGGTGGTCAAAAAAAAAGACAGAGATAGCTTAAAGATGCATATTGCAATTTCTTGGGTAACCACTAAAATAGCAGTAAAAGCTACACATGAAAAGCCGTAGAGAAGATAATGTGTAATTGCAAACAATATTTTATTAATCCAAAAGGAGGCAAGAATGAATAAAGGTACAAAGAATATGCAAAGAAGAAATAGAAAACAAACAGCAAGATGTTAGACTTAACCATACCAGTCAACATGTTAATGTTAGCAGACTAAATACTACAATTTAAGAGCAGAAGTTACCTGACAGCGGGAAAAATGACATACCTACAGACTCTTTATAAGAGAAAGACTTTAAATATATGGACTTTGATTTAAAAAAGATTCAAAATATAGGTGTATGTGTACCATGCAAGCTGGTAAAGCTGCATTAACATAAAACAAAATATATACAGGGCAAGAAATATTAATAGGTAAAAAGAAAGATTTCATAAATGTAAAAAAGTCAATCAATCTAGAAAGTAAAATCTATCCTAAGTGTATGCACCAAGTAACAGATTCAAAACATATGAAGCAAAAGTGATAGATTAAAAAAGAAATTTAAAAAAACAAATCCATGATCAAAGAGGAAATTTTTGAAGCTCATCTCTCTCAGTCACTGACACAACAAATGGGCAGAAAGCCAGAAAGGACACAAAAGACTTACCGCTAATAACCCATTTGACCTTAATGACATTTATAGGAAAGCAACAGCTCTTTGCATGTGCATGTGGAGCATTCACCAATATAGCCTATCTGACGAGGTCACAAAGCAGGCCTGAATAACTTTCAAACACTGACATTTTAAATAGTATCTTTTCTGACCAAACAGAATCAAGCCAAAATTAAATAACAAAAAGATATGTAAAAATTCCTAAATGTCTGAAAGTAAGCAACACACTTTGGAAAGCCCATAAATTTTCTAATTTCCACTGTAACATATTAGAAAGTATCTTAAGTGATCAACAATGAAAATACAATGCCTTTAAGTGTGTGAGGTATAGCAAAATGATGGTCAGAGGTAAAGTTATAGCTATAAAAACATATATTAAAGAAGCAAGGTTTAAATCAGTGATCCACACTTCCATCACAAGATGCTATAAATATAGAAAATTAAACCCAAAGAATAAAAGAAATAAAGATAAAAGCAGAAACCAACAAGATAGAAAACAGATGAACAAAGAGAAATTCAACAAAGACAAATCTGGTTCTTTGAAAACATGAAAGTGATAAAACCTCTTAAAGGTGATCAAGAGAAGAAAAGATAAAAACACAAATTTTGAATAGCAGACATCTCTTCTGTAATGAAGAGCGCTGTTAACAGGATGAATACAAACTGTACAGAAATACCTCCATGACAGATGCCCTAGCAATTAAGAACCAAAAAAGATACCATTTCTAACTCATCAGATTGAGCAAACTTTCAAAGTCTGATGTCCTCAAACGTTAGTAAGCACTACGTGGGCTCCTGGCAGACCCGTAAACTAGAGAATAATTGACCATTATCTAGTAAAACTGAAAATATGAGATCCCTTCACCCTGCAACGCCATTATCAGGCATACATCCGAGAGCACGTATGCACAAGTAGATGGGTAGAAGGATATTCACTGCAGCACTGTTGGAAATAGAGAAAAACTGGAAACATCAAGAGTCCACAAAAAGGAAAATAAATAAAATGTGGTGTACACCTACTATGAGACTGCAAGCGACCTGCCACACATCTATAAAGGCGCTGGGCATAGGAGGAGCATGCTACAGGAGCATGCTATAGGACTGAACTAGCTCTACACACATTAAGGGCAAATCCACCAAAAGTAACATTAGTAGAGGGGCGCCTGGGTGGCTCAGTCAGTCAAGCATCCGACTACAGCTCAGATCATGATCTCACGGTTCGTGAGTTCAAGCCCCGTGTCGGGCTCTGTGCTGACAGCTCAGAGCCTGGAGCCTGCTTCAGATTCTGTGTCTCCCTCTCTCTGCCCCTCCCCTGCTTGCACTGTCTCTCTCACTCTCTCAAAAATAAATAAACATTAAAAAAATTGACAAAAAAAAGTAACATTAGTGGAAAAGGCAAGTAACAGATGACACAGAATATGATGCCACTTAAATAAACTGTAAAAAGCACACACAGGGGCACCTGGGTGGCTCAGTCAGTTAAGCATCCGACTTCGGCTCAGGTCATGATCTCACGGCTCGTGGGTTCAAGCCCCACATCGGGTTCTGTGCTGGCAGCTCAGATCCTGGAGCCTGTTTCGGATTCTGTGTCTTCCTCTCTACCCCTCCCCTGCTCATGTCCTGTCTCTCTCTGTCTCAAAAATAAATAAACTATAAAAAAATTTTTTTAATTTAAAAATAAAAAAAAAATAATAAAAAGCACACACAAAGAGTATCATATATTGGTCCAAGATGCCTATATTAGGTATAAAAACATTTTAAAAAATGGTGCAGAAAGCACAAAGATCAATTTATAATTCATAGTAGTATATGCCTGTGGAAACAGAGGAAGAAGAATGGGATGGGGCACAAACTTGATCTATGGTTTCCTTCAACATATATACATATATGTATATATATTTACATTCTAAAGCAAACATGACATGTTGTTAACAAGTTTTCGCTTCTGTGTGGTAGTACATAATGTTTGCAATATTATTCTATAAATGTTCTGACATTTTTGAAGTTTCTCAAAGGAACAGGACATCCATGGAATTAAAAACTTGATGATTAACTTTAAGAAAGCTTAATGAAATGACACAACTATGAATCAAATCTCTCTATAAAAACCCAAATGAAATCGGTACCACCTTTAGAAGGCTAGAAAAAAAGAAATGTTAAATTGGATACCACAGATATGAAAATGTTTGATTTTTAAAAAATGATTATTTGAGTATTCATTTGGTTTTTAATTTTATATAATCAACATTCCTTGAAATGTAAGGTAATCTTTTTTTTTTTTTTTTTTTTTTTACTAATAACTTGAATGAAACTAGATGAGCATTACAGGCAGAAAAAAAGTATGAATATATAAATCGCTTCTAATGTGTCTCACCAGCTTGTAAGATATTATGCCTGAGACCTTATTAAACAACTAAAAAAATGTGCTTGCTTCACCAGCACAGGTACCAAAGGTAGTTTTCACGGGAGGAGTTTACGATGCCCAATTCAAAATGTTATCTGTAATTTCCTTTATTTAAGCATCCCATGGTGGGTGGCTAAGCTCAGCTCTCTGTAATGTTTGTAGTTTTAAATACAGGTTCTTACATACCAGACCTGAAATTACCTGCGATTCACTTCTGGAGCAGTCACCTGACGTTGCCATGGTTCTCTTAGGATCTGCCGCATAGCTGCCGCTTTTAATGTTTCATTTTCCCCTCCATTTTTACTTTTGAAAAAAGAGAGAATGTGCAAATACTTTATTACACTGAATGATAATTAAGTTTGCTTCATTTCTAAGGTCCATGATAAAGATCCTATGCCAAAAGGAAGTAAAAGGGGTTTTTTAAAGAATGAAATAGAAATCAAATTTGTAAATGCAATTCTTCAGGAAAGCAATAGAAAGCGTTTGAAATTTATGAACTTCTAAGTATGATTTCCTCACTAATCTACAAAGGTGCTGACCTTATTTACTGAATGAACACTCTCAGTTTCTGTTAGAGTACTGGATTGATTTAAAACAACAAATTAATGCCAGATCTTTTCTTGGAATCTTGATAGCCTTCACTCCAATTAAAATTCCTTACTGTGAAAATCAAGGAAACCGCATTTGAAATGTATTCCTGAGACCAGCAGGGGGAGCTCTCACACCCTACCATTCCTTATAGACCATACGGAAAAAGTTCACTTTCCTGCCACAGCAGGGTCGCCTACCCAGGCAGCAGCCCAGCCAATGAGAAACAGCTAAACAGCCTTAGCGCAGCCAATCAGAAGGGGTGACCACCCCACATTTTCCTCCAAAGTAGCTCCTCCCAACGTCCTCCTTTTTCTTTTCTTTCTTTCTTTTTTTTTGAGAGAGTAAGTGGGGGGGGGGCGGTTATAGGGAGAGAGGGAGAAAAAAAGAATCGTAAGCAGGCTCTACGCTCAGCCCAAGCCCCATGGTGGGGTCCTGGCGCTTGATCTCACAACCCTGGGATCATGACCTGAGCCCAAATCAAGAGTGGGATGCTCAACCGAATGAGCCACCCAGGTGCCCCCCCTTTTCTCCATATACAGTAACCTTCCTCTTCTACATTAGCCAAATGTGCCAGTAGCTTTCGCAGTTTGCAGGTCCGAAATTGTAATTCCTCTGTCATTTCCAAATAAACCCATTTTGCTGGTAAAATAACTGGCTGTTTCATTTTCACGGTCAACACCACCTGGGGCTTTCAAGTGTTTCCTAACAGGATCCGAAGGCTACATCTTACTGAGGCTTTCCCTTTTCATTCTCAGTTCTCATTTTTTCCCGTGACTGTATAATCCATACTATACTCCAACATGAATGTGCTTTTTCTTACATAAAAATTATTTAAAATAAATGCTACACTTACCATGACTTAATACCTATTTTTGTGGCATCTGTAATTACAATGTGAAAACTAACAGAACGGAGTCGTGTAGACCGGAGTCCGGAGGCGAGCAACCGAAGCTGCGCAGACCCACCAAAAAGAGCCGATCTAGCGTCAGGAAGGGTTTCCTCCTCCCCCAGCAACAGCCCAGCCAATGAGAGACTAGACAGCCCAGCCAATGACAGGCCCTTCACTTCCCACTCCAGGCCCTGGGCTCTTATCCTGGGTTGTAATTCTATGCCATTCTTAAATACCAAAAATTCTTAAATTCTCTGCCATTTTGCCCTGCTGGCATAATGCCTAGCAGGTTTTGTTTTAAGGTTAACAAAGAATACTAATACACATAATTGCATTTTCACTGGAAAACGCTGGCATTGGGGCCAGGGCTGGTTCGCTGGAAGAGGCGAGGGAAGGTGAGGCTGGGCCCAACTGATGGGGCCGGGCCCGGTGGGCTGACCAGACGGGGGGGGGGGGGGGTGACCCAGGATTTCCAGGCACTTGTGATCAAAGGCAACAGGAGGTGTGGGAAGGGAGAGAATGGGGGATGTGAGGGGAGAGGCGGGGCTCACACGCAGGGGTGCCACCAGAGGTGAGGAGAGAGGGAGAGGGCTCAGACAGGACGAAGGCCCGCGCCGACGAGGGGGGCGGGCACCGCTCCGAGAGGGCGTGGCTGGGGGAGAGGCGCCGCGCCGTCGGCGAGGGTGGGGAGAACGCGGGGCGGTGGGCGTGTCTCGTGAGGGGCGTGGCCCTGCAGTCGCCGAGCCTGCGGTCAGCCGCCGGAGCGCCCAGCACGGAAGGGGGAAGGTTCGAGGGTCTTCAGGGGGACAGAGGCCTGGGCCGGCCCACAGACGCACACGCTCGGCAAGGAGCCTACCTCCGTTCCGTCCCGCCGCCCGAGCTGCCCACGAGAAACCTACCTCAGCCGCCCTGCTCCGCTGAGCTCTGCGTCCACAAGCCGGTGCGGAGGGGCGGACGGCGTTTTCCAAGAGCCCGAGCCGCCGCCCTCGGCCCGCGCAAGCGCAGTACGCGCAGGCCGGCCGCGGACAGAGCCCCTCCCTAGGCCCTGCGCCCCGCGCCTGCGCAGTCCGCACTCGCCACTCCGTACAGGGAATGGAGCCACCGTCTTCGGCCCCACGCAGGCGCAGTCGCTCAGGCCCGTCTCGGGAAAGGGCCAGTCCTGGGCCGAGAGCCTCGCGCAGGCGCACTTCACGAGTCCCGCCTCCTGCAGTGGCACGCGCGGGGCCCCTGCAACCCATCTGTGCCCCGCCGAGGCTCCTGTAGGGGCGGGGTTGGCGGTGGGGTTGCAGCCGGATCCGGGTCCCGAGCCTGGTTGGGGCGGTGGGCAGGGGAGATCGGTGCCTTACGCAGGTTGCGGATGTGGGGCAGTGGCGGCCGGACCGGGGTTAGGGGTGGGGCAGCGGGGGATAGGGCTAAACCCGGGTGGGGGGGGCGGGGGGGGGGGGGGTGGGGGGGGCGGGGCTGCGGGGGCCTTGCGCAGTTTTGGTGGTGAAGCAGCTGCTGTGAGCCCCTGACGGGTTACGGGGTGGGGCCTCGGGGACCGGGACCGTACCCGGTTAGGGGCAGGGGCCGCGGATGGGCCCCGGCTAGGGGGAAGGGCAGCGGGGACCGGGACCGTACTGGGCTAGAGGGTGGGGCGGCCGGGGCCGGGCCCGAGCAGGGATGGGGGATGGGACAACGCGGGCCGGAGCCGCGTTAGGGGTGGAGCAGCGGGGGTGGGACCAGGAGGGGGGGGCAGCGGGGGCTGCGGCCCATCCAGGCTTGGGGAACAGAAACCCGTTGTGGGTGACAGAAACGGCAGCTTTCTGGAGCAGGCCCTCCTTCCTGCTTTTCTGTAATAATTCAGTTAGCCTTCCCATCTATGCTGTGAAGTGAGAACCATTTGACATTCTTTTCACTTGACAAATGGAGGCAGTGATTTAAGTTTTCATCTCACCTAGAAGTTTGATATAAAGAGTAAACAGGAAAACATTAGTGGCCTTACTGTATGGTGGTCTCAGGGTGGGCAGGTAGCAGCAGGGTGGGGAGGGCGAGGGTAGGAAAACGTAGTCAAAATCATGCAGTGGAGTAGTGGTTGCTAGGGGCCGAGAGAAGAATAAAGAGGTAAAGTTGATGGGAATAGGGTTTGCGTTTTTACAGGATGAAAAGCGGTAGGGAGATGGATGTTGGCAATGGCGGCACGCAAGGGAAATATATTTTATATCCGCTGCATTGTGCATTTATAAATGGTGACGGTGGTAAATTTTATGTGTGTTTGACCACAGAAAAAAAGGAGCAGGAAAACAGACTATCAATATGAGGAATGTAGAAGGAATTCAGTACAGGTTCTGTAGGTTTTTTTTTTTTTTTTTAATGTTTATTTGAGAGAGAGCATGAGCGGGAGAGGGGCAGGGGGAGAAACAGGATCCGAAGCAGCCAGGATCTGACAGCAGAGAGCTTGAAGTAGGTTCAAATTCAGGGACCGAGGTCATGACCTGAGCCAGTGTCCCAGCTTAACGGACTGAGCCACCCAGGTGCTCCTGGAATCTAGATTTTTTAAAAGATAACATATGATGAAACTTTACGTCAAGAATTTTGGCAAATCATAAATTGGGAAACTTCCTTGAAAAACAACTTACCAAAACTGAAAATGATATTTGGAAAATGGGGCACCTGGGTGGCTCAGGTGGTTGGCATCTGACTCTTAATTTCTACTGGGGTAATGATCTTGGGGTTGTGGGATTGATCCCTGTGTAGGCTGCCTGCTGAGTATGGAGCCTGCTTGGGATTCTTTCTCTCCCTCTCTCTGGCCCTCCCCTGTTCATGGTGTGTGGTGTCTCTCTTTCCCCCCAAATAAATAAATAAACATTTAAAAAAGAAATTAGAGGGGCACCTGGGTGGCTCAGTCGGTTAAGCGTCTGACTTCGGCTCAGGTCATGATCTCAGGGTTCATGGGTTCAGGCCCGTGTCGGGCTCTGTGCTGACAGCTAGCTCAGCCTGCTTCAGATTCTGTGTCTTCCTCTCTGTCCTTCCCCGCTCATGCTCGCTCTATCTGTTTCTCAAAAAAAAAAAAAAAAAAAAACAACAACATAAAAAAAATTACCTATTATGACCAAGTGTGGTTTACTCTAGGAATGAGAGCTTGTTTAAAATTTAAAAATCAGTATTATTTCCACATTTCAGATTATAGGATCAAAAATATATGAGCCAGCATCTACGTAAGTGCAGAAAAAAACATTTCCTAAAACTCAACACCCACTAAATTCACAAAACTAGAAATAAAGGAATATCTTAATCTTAGACATCTATGAAAAACAGTTAACATAGCAAAATAGTGGGTGGTTTTCTCCTAGATTCAGGAAGAGAAGGATGTCCTCTATCATTTCTATTCAACAGTGGAAAGGTGGTCTCACCCCAAAGCAAGAAGGCAAAAGAAAGACAATGCAAAGGCTCAAAAAGTAAAACTCATTAAATTTCACAGATGGCATGACTGTGTATGCAGATAATCCAAAATAATCTACAAATGAAATATATTTAATAAGTGAATTAAGTGAACTGAAGACGGTGGTTCTAGATGAAGGACCAGTACAGTAGCAATCAACAGAAATTGCAATCTAAAAATTCCATGTACAGTAGCAACAAGTAACATCAAATGTCATCTGTCTTAGTAACTGACAACCGAACAAAACACACAGAAGGATGTAGATCAAAACAATCACACTAATGATTTAATTAACCATCATAGAATAGTACACCGAACAACTGCAGGATATACCTTACTAAAATCACGTAGAATGTTAACCAAGATAGGCCATCTGCTGACCCATAAAATAAGTCACAATAAATTGCAAAGATTGAAATCTTAGAGTATGTCCTTACCATAATGAAATACAATTAGAAATCTAATAAGTCCCAAACATTTGGAACTTAAGCAACATATATCTAAATAATCCATGGGTCAAAGGAAGGAACCAGAGAGTTTTTAAAACTTGAATAGTAATAATTAAAAAAAATTTTTTTTAAATAGCACATCTGGGTGTCTCAGTCAGTTAAGTGTCCGACTTCAGCTCAGGTCATGATCTCACAGTTCATAAGTTAGAGCCCCACATTCAGCTCTGTGCTGACAGCTCAGAGCCTGGAGCCTGCTTCAGATTCTGTGTCTCCCTCTCTCTGCCTCTCCCTGTTTGTGCTCTGTCTCTCTCAAAAATAAATAAACATTAAAAATTTTTTAAAAAAATTGAGTGATAATGAAAGCACACTGCTGTGGTCTGAATGTCTGTGTCCCCCCAAAATTCTTACCTTGAAATCCTAAGCCCCAACAGGATGGTGTTCAGAAGTGGGGCCTTGGGAAGGAGATTGGATCATTGGAGCAGAGCCTTCATAAATGGGATCAATGCCTTTATAAAAGACACCCCCCCAGAGAGCTCCTTGACCCTTCCATCATGTAAGACTGCCTTCTGTGATCCAGGAAACCCTCACCAGACACTGAATTTGCATGATCTCGGACTTCTTAGCCTCTAAAACTGTAAGAAACAAATGTTTATTGCTTGTGTAAGCCACACAGTTTATGGTATTTTTGTTATTATGACCCAAATGGACTAACATATTAAAATTTGGGGGATGCAAATAAAGCAGAGCTTAGAAAGAAATTGATGCTTTCAGTGCTTATGCTAAAATGGAAGAAAAAATTAAAAGCAGTGATCCAAACTTCCAATTTAAGGAGTGCCTGGGTGGCTGGGTCAGATGTCTGAATTTGGCTCAGATCATGATCTCAAAGTTGGTGAGCTCAAGCCCTGTGTCGGGCTCTGTGCTGACAGCTCAGCGCCTGCTTCAGATTCTATGTCTCCCTCTCTCTCTGGCCCTCCTCGGCTTTCTCTCTCTTTCAAAAATAAACATTAGAAAAAAAAATTTTAATAAATAAAAAATAAACTTCCATTTAAGAAGCTAAAATTAAAAAAAGAAGAAAAGCAAATTAAAACCAAACTAAGTCAAAGAAAGGAAATAATAGCTAAATAAATAACTGTTAAGTTAAATGAATAAATCTGTGAACTAGGAAACAACAGAAAAAAATAACAAAGACAGCAGTTCTTTAAAAAAATTAATAGAATTGTAAAATTTCACAAGAATTGTCAAGAGAAAAAAGTAAAAAAAAATATATTAATATTAGAAATGAAATGGGGGACCTCTTCCCAGATCACACCAATGTTAAAAAGATAAATGGGGGGGGGTGCCCTGGATGGCTCAGTCAGTAGAGTATGCAACTCTCCATCTCGGGGTTGTGAGTTCAAGGCCTACATTGGGTGCAGAGATTACTTAAAATCTTCAGACAAAAACCAAAACAAACAAACAAACAAAAACAAAAACAAAAAACAAAAATGGGGCACTTGGCTCAGTTGGAGGAATATGCAACTCTTGATCTGGGGGTTGTGAGTTTGAGCCCCACGTTAGGTATAGAGATTACTTTAAAAAAATAAATAATATTAAAAAAAGATAATGGAAGATCATGACCAACTTTATGCCAACACATTTGATAATTTGTATGAAATGGACAAACTCCTTTAAAGGCATTACCTATCAAAACTGACACAAAAGAATATGAAAAATATATATAATAAATGAAATTTGTTACCAAAAACCTTCCCATAAAGAAAATGCCAAACCCAAATTGTTTCATTGCTGAATTATATTAAATATGTAAAAACATATAACACAAATATTATGCAAAATTTTAAGAAAATTGGGGATGAACACTTTCCAATTTATTTTATGAGGGAAACTTAACTCTGATACAAGCACCTGACAAATAAAAGAAAATACAATTACAGACCAGTATCCCTCATAAAAATAGATGCAAAAATCCTTAACAAAATCTTAGAAAATCAAAGCCAGTGATAAATGGAAGGGACGATACATTATTAAGGTGGACTGGAGTTCATCCTCATAATGCAAAGTTGGGCTATAACACTTACAAATCAATGTAATTCACAATCTTAACAGAATAAAGGAGAGGAACCATATGTCATTCAATAACAGTTTTTAAAGGATTTGGCAAAAATCCATACCCAATCATGATGTTTTTAAACGTCAGAGATGCAGGCAGCCTATGTCCAAGGACCCAGGGGAGGGAGTCCTGCAGAGGGACTTGGGCTACTTGCAGGATAGAAATCAAATGTGCGCCAGAGTGAAAACAGACTTTACTGAATGGTGAATGACAGAGAAGAGCAGAAGAAGTATCTGGGAGACTCAGAAAGGAGAGAAGGAGTCTCATTGTCACTGGGGATTAAGGGTTTATACTGGGAAGGAGTCTAGGGTACCTAGGTGTTCCTTCAGGAATATGGGGTAGGGTCCTATCAAAGGCAAGTGTCAGATGAATGATAGGTGTTATTCCATAAAGCACCAAAGGTAGGGGTATTGATGCCAGCGTCAGCCAAGTTTTGTTCAGAGTGAATGTCCTAGAACATGTTTGGGATCTGGCTCTTCTTAGATGTTACCAGGTGTGCAGGGCCTGGATGGAACTCAGAATGATCAACTTCTTTGCTTCCTCCTTGAAGTGGGAACAAAGCTTTTTTGGCTTATTCAAAGGCAAAATATGGGACATGAGTAAACGGGGCCTGCAGAAAAATGGCAGGGACGGAGTCTTCTTAAAACGGAGTCCCTCAGCTTCCCCACCTCATCAGCACAAGCAGAATATCTTCTATCTCTAAAAACTCATCTTTTAGAAACCCTAACACAAGCACCATACTTAACGAAAATTCTCAGTAGAAGCAACCAAATGTATCCACTTTCACTACTTCAGTTCAGCGTTTTATAGGAAATCCTGGCCAGCACAATAAGTAAAGCGGTAAATAAATAAAAGGAATAACTATTAGAACAAAAGAAAGAAAATTATGTGTATTCACAGATAATTAGATTGTTTGCATAGAATGGCCTAAGGAAACACAAAGCTACTAAAATAAATTAGTGAATTTAGCAAGATAAGAGGATAAAGATCTACATAGAGAAATAAGTGTATTTTATTTGCTAGGAACAAAACATCAAAAATGAACTTTTAACCAAACTCACATATAATAGCACTGAGTGTGAGCTCCTGACAATTACCTTTTTCAAGTATCACGTAAGTGCCTGACATAAAGCTTCTGATTGGCAAGGCCTCCACTTCACAGACATCCATCTCCGATAAACACGTAGCCAGCTACACACTACAAGAAAAGCCACAACACCCCACCCATGAAGTTCCCTCTTTAGAAAGCACTAGTTGACCCAGCTGACCTTTTGACTTCTTGCTTTTCCTTTCTGGCAGTTTAATTCCTGCTCTTATGTTTACAATTCACCGATAAAGAGTGAACCCCCAAACCCTAGGCTACCAGGCTTGACCCCAATAAAGGCAGGACCCCAGGTCCATACTCTCCCATCTTCCTCCTGCCTGCCCACAACCTCATGGTGTGGCCCTGGGCGTCTACCCTCCAGGAACTGTGAGTAACACACGTTTTCAAAGGTCCCTGAGCTGGCTCCAGCCCTGTCTCTTGCAGTCATAATAAGAGCGGGGGTGGGGGTGGGGGTCCAGCCACAGCATCGGCTGCACGTGGGGGAAAGTCTGTGTGAGCTCAGTGTGTGTGTGTGGGGGGGTGTCTGTGGGGGTTTGGGGCAAATGGGGGGGCGACTGTGGGGGCTTGTGCAAATGGGGGTGGGAGTCTGTAGGGGCTTGCAGCAAACAGTGGGGGTGGGAAGCCTGTGAGGGCTTGTTCAAACAGGGGTGGTGGTGAGTGCCCCCAGGCATTTCAAGCTGATAGGCTGAGAGCAATGCTGAACAGCATCAACTTAATTACTTAGGAATAAATTTTTATTAAAAAAATTTTTTTTAAATGTGTACTTATTTTTGAGAGAGAGAGAGAGAGAGAGACAGAGGGTGAGCAGGGGAGAGTCAGAAAGAAGGAGACACAGAATCTGAAGTAGGCTTTAGGTTCTGAGCTGTCAGCACAGAGCCCAACGCAGAGACAGACCCAGATCATGACCTGAGCTGAAGTCGGGAAGTAGGCGTTCAACCAACTGAGCCACCCAGGTGCCCCAGGAATAAATTTGTTAAAAATATGTACAAGACTTCTACACTAAAACTATTTTTTAAATCTGAAAATTTAAAAGATCTAAATAAATGGCGACAGGTTCCATGTTTGCATATTGAAAACTTAACAAATTTAAGAAGTCAGTTCTCTACAATGTGATTAATGCAGTCAACATAATCCCAATCATAATCCCAGTAAGACTTTTTTCTAGGAACTGACAAATTGATTTCAAAATTTAAAGAGCAATGCAAAGGACCTAGAATAGCAAAACAATCTTAGAACAGTATTGTAAGACATACACCTTCTGACTTCAAGAAATATAAAGATACAGTAATCAAGGCAGTGTGGTATTGGCAGAATGATAGGCAAAGAGACCAATGGGACAGAAAGGAACACCCAGAACAGTCATTGATTTCCAACAAAAGTGCCCAAGCAATTTTTGTGAGGAAAATCTTTTTGGAAGATGAGCTGCAGGAATGGGCTATTTGTTTAGAAACGATGAACCTAGATGCCTACCTGCCACTACACAGAGGCTTATTCGGGATGGACCATAGACCCAAATATAAAAGCTAAAACTTTAAACTTACAGGTAGCAAAGTTTCCTTAGGTGTGAAAAGCACTAACGATAAAATTAGAAAATAGGATTTTAGACCAGGGGTCAGGACACCTTTTTTTGTAAAGAGCCAGGTAGTAAATATGTTAAGCTCTGTAGGCAGGGTCAGTCAGAACTCACTACCTTTCTGGCATGAAGACAGCTATGGGCAGTATGTAAATGAAGGGGCGCAGCTCCAAGCCCAACGAGGAACCCGAACTCAGGAACCCAGACGGAGTCTCATGCTCCTCCAGCTGAGCCAGCCAGGAGCACCCGCCGCCTTTATTTTTGGGTGCAACTGTGTTTTAATAAAACTCTTATTTACAAATCCACTTTGCTGACCACTGTATTGGACTATTTAATTTAAATATCTCTACTCATCAAAAGACACCATTTAAAACTCTGCTCATCAAAAGACACAATTAAGAGAATGAATAAGTAAACCATAGACTAGAAGAAAGTGTTTGCAAAACATCTGCATCTCAGGTGCACCTGGATGGCTCAGCCTGTTGAGCATCAGGTCAGGATCTCATAGCTCATGAGTTCAAGCCCCACATCAGGCTCACTGTTGTCAGAGCTGAACCTGCTTTGGATTCTCTGCCCACGCCCCACCCCCCAACCTGCCTCTCCATACTCGTGCTCTCACTCTCAAAAATAAATAAAACTTTTTTAATCAGCATATCAAAAGATTTTATACTGAATATATAAGACTCCTAAAACTCAAAAACTAATTAAATAAATAGAAATGGCCAAATGGTTGAACAGACACTTTGTGAGAGAGATTTTACAAATACTCAATAAGTACATTTAAAAAAAAAAATCCCTCGACATTTTTAATCATTGGGGAAATGAAGATTAAAATCTCAATGAGATACCTTTACACGGAACAGCTATAATTAAAAACACTGACAACCACATGTTGGCATGGATGTGAAGAAACCAGAATTAACATACATTGCTGAGGGAATTAAATTATCAAAGCCACTGTGGAAAAATGGCTCTTTCTTACAAAGTTCAGCATATTATAGAAGTCCACTCTGACTGCCATAATTAAACCACAGGCCGGTTGGCTAAACAATAAACATTTATTTTGCCAGAGTTCTGAAGACTGGAAGTCCATGATCAAGATGCCCGCAAATCCAGTTCCTGGTGAGAGCTCTCCTCCTGGCCTGCGGATGTGTCCCTGAATGACAGAGACAGAGCTCTAGTATCTCTTCTTCTTCGTATAAAGGACTCCAGTCCTGCTGGGTGGGGCCCCACCCTTATGACCTCATCACCCTGAATTACCTACCTAATAGCCCTGTCTCCAGAAGGTCACATTGGTGGTTGGAGCTTTAATATATAAGTATTGAGGGGTTACAATTCACAACACATACATGTACCCTGTGGCTCAGAAAAAGAACTTCAGGGCATTTGTCCAAGAGAAATGAAAACATATGTCCCCAAAATACCTTGTCCAAGAATGTTCATAGCAACTTTATTTACAATAGCAAAAAAGTCGGTACCATTACAAATGCCAGTCAACAGGAGGACGAGTGTAAAAATTGTCACATATTCACACAATGGAACATTCCTCAGGAAATTTATGTTGGCAAAAGCACTGTCAGCTTGGACTAAAAGGGACTGAGATAGTTCAAAATTAAAGAAGGCTGCCTGCGGACCCCAACTTTCTATGGGCAATTATCATGCTGAGAGAGCCCGTCAGCAGCAAACATGGGCCATTCCTTATGGGAAAGGAAGGACACCTCATAGGGCAGAGACCGGCACCCTGAAAACAGTGGAGTGTGGCACCACTCCCAAGGAGTGCTGGAGAACACTGCATTTGTGAGCCACTTACAAGGAGCAGAGCCAGGATCAAGCAAAGCCTATTTACCTCCCCGGACCTGGGGACCCAGGAACAACACCCTGCACAATTTCAGGATTGCACTGAACCAGTGATGAGTTATGTGCTTTGTGCAAACCGCTGTTTGGATGGGAGTATCCTTTGCATCTACCTCCCTGTGTATCACAGCGTATGCTGCACATGTGTGCAGGGAGGTACAGATGACTAGTTCTCTTCGTGCCCAAACCTCGGGAACAAGAGGTGAACCCAGGGAGCCTCAGCCACTTCTGATTTAAATCATGAGATCCTACGGGCTCCTGGGGGGCTCAGTTGCTTAAGCTTCCGATGTCAGCTCAGGTCATGATCTCACAGGTCGTGGGTTGAAGCCCTGCGTCAGGCTCTGAGCTGTCAGCACAGAGCCTGGAGCCTGCTTCCAATTCTGTGTCTCCTTCTCTCTGCCCCCACCCCCGCTCCCACTCTGTCTCTTTCAACAATAAATAAACATTTAAAAAATCAGGCTTCAAGCCTGATGTCACAATTGGAGGAGGCTTTGGGGGTTCCTGAGATAGCATGGGCAATGCTTTGTGTGTGACAGATGTAAGTATTTTGTGGCCAGAGAGCTAAGTGTGGCCAAAATGGCCCTAATACTCTGCAGTTTTTCCCAGCAAGAGGTGGGCCCGTGAACGTCGGGCTGGCCTTGTGATGTGCCTGCAGAAGGAGCAAAAGTCATCTCAACATCCCCTTCAGTTTCCATTCTCATGCTCTTGACTGAGTCTCTGTCTCTGTCTGTCTGTCTGTCTGTCTCTCTCTCTCTCTCTCTCTCACACACACACACACACACACACACACACACATAACACCAAGCCTCTTCCACAAGCAGAGCCACCTAGATGACTGAGTCACATCTACACACACAACCACATACACACAACCACACACACGCTTAACACCAAGCCTCCTCCACAAAGCAGAGTCACCTAGATGACCAATGGTAACTATAGACAAAACAGTGAGGCCAGTGAGACTAGCATTAGAACTGCCTGGAAGAACAAATCCCAAACAGCCAATGCACAGTCACAAGCTAAATAAATGATTGTTGTTTTAGAACAAATGTCAGGACAGTTTGGTACACAGCAAATGCTAATTGATACATCCAGGAATGCTAATCAAAAGCACAGGGTGGTATCACCACACCCCCATAAGAATGGTTAAATTTTAAAAGACCAAAAATACTTAGTGTTGGTGAGTATCTTGAGCAATCGGAGGCCTAGTACATTGCTGGGGACAGGAGTGTAAACGGGTATAATTGTGTCAGAAAACTATTTGACAGTTTCTCATAAAGTCAAACATATACTGATCCCATAATTCAACAATCCCATTCACAGGTATGTACCCATCAAAAGACAAGTGCAGGAAAGTTTCATAGTGAAGGGAGTGGAGATAAAGAAGTCTTCTGGGATGCTGGAATGTTCCACATCTTTAAAAGGATAAAATCTGTATAGTATACTATGAAATTTACACAATACAAAGTAAACCTCAATTGAAATTAATCTTTACAATGTCTTTAAAAAGACTTGTGTCCTCTACTATTTGTAAATAGTTTGTGGTTAGATGGTGAACTGTGGAGACTTTTTAAACTGCTGTGAATTCTTCGACACCCTTCCCGTCAAGAAATAGGCCCCGTGTTCCTTCTCCTTGAATCTGGGTGGGCCTGTATCTGCTTTAACCAGTAGAATACAAGGTGAGTAGTGACTTCCAGGGTGAGCTCAAAAAAGGCCACGTGGCCTCCTCTGGTTCTCCTCCAATGCCGACTCTCAGGACACCCCTCTCGGGTGTCACTGTAAGAGCCCAGGCACTGGGGACACCACACCGAGTGCTCCAGACAGCAGTCCCAGCTGAGCCCAGCCTTCAGGTTGTCTCTTAGCTGGTGCAGAGACATGTGACTGAGGAGGCCTCCAGGTGACCCCACCCCCGACATTTGAGCCACCCCAGCTGTACCCGTCTTCCCAGAGGAGACCCCACACATTATGGAGCCAGGCCGTGCCGCCCCGTGTCTTGTGCCCTGACCCCTTGCACCCAGTGAGACCAAGACAGCAGCTGAGGGTTTGATGCTGTCAGCTGGGACACACCTGAGGACGTAGAAGTGGGATGCTGCTGTAACCAAATCTAGAGCCTGTGGGGAGCCCGGGGCTAGGCCACAGAGAGAAGCCGGAAGGGCCCTGTGGACCGTGGTAGCATGAGGCGGGCAGGCTGGAAGAGGCTGTCAGCAAGTCCCAAAGAAAAGCAGGACACTGTGACTGGAAGCCAAAGGAAAAGCCTCTTGCTACTGGGTGGTGGGGAGTCTGGCGCCATGGCTACTGTGTGGACAGGGTAGAAAAGTCCCATCGACCAGTGGGGTCAGTTAAGGAGGTTTCTAGGCAGTGTTGCAAGGGTCCCGGGCACCCTGTGGCTGCACATAGTAAGGAATGGTTAGAGAGAGGGCAGCCAAGGGAGGAACGGTTTTGTGCTCAAACGGACCTTCAAGGACCTGCGAAGGAGCCAGGAGCAGCTGGGCTCAGAGCGAAGCTCTGCTTCATCCTCCATCTCTCCTAGCAGAAGGTTCTCAAAGAAAATAGAGCTCAGGGCAAAGACAGAATCCATGGCGCTGTTGGGAAAATGTGGTCTCGGGGCGCCTGGGTGGCTTAGTCGGTTAAGCGTCCGACTTTCGCTTAGGTCATGATCTCGCGGTTCGTGGGTTCGAGCCCCGCGTCGGGCTCTGTGCTGACTGCCAGCTCAGAGCCTGGAGCCTGTTTCAGTCTGTGACTCCCTCTCTCTCTGACCCTCCCCTGCTCACGCTGTCTCTCTCTCTCCTAGAAATAAAAAAAAAAAAAAAGGGGAAATGTGGTCTCGGAGTGACAGTGAGGCAGGCTGGGACAGTAAAGCCCTCTGAAAAAGTTCAATTGGCATCTCAAAGATCCATCCAGATAGGTCAAGGCCTTCTGTGGACCATACACATGCATCTCTCGGGCCCTCTCACATAACAGCCTTCCTGGAATCCAAGGGCGTTGGGCCACAACAGTCTTTCAGGCCACGAATAGCAAGGGGCCCATTTCAAAGAAGTTCCGGGTGTGGGTTCTGTCTAACGGAGTGAACGTCAGAGAAACCCCAGTTATTGGGGAATTGTACTCATGGCATCAACACCAGCTTGGAATAAAAGAACCAGAGATAGAACAAAATGGAGTGAGGCATTTGGACCCCTGTGCTGTGGCAGGCCTGCAGCAGACTAAGAAAACCACTCGACTGCAAACATGGGCTACTTTGTATGGAAAAGGGACAATGACTTAGAGGGTGGAATCAAGACCCCAGTATGCAAAGTTGGAAACCATGGAGAATCATTCCCAGGGACACTACTAGCCCCTAGTCAAGTTCTGGATTCCAGAACTGCTATGGACAGTGTCTGCTCCACCCCCTGCATTCCCCCTTTTGAGTAGGAGTGTCTTATTACAGCCGTCCTATCCCTGTCCCGGCACTGGTGAGGGCATGGAGTCCGGTCACTCGAATTGAGCAGGAAAACATTGAAGAGGCTGTTCCTGAGGCATCCCGCTCAAGGAACTTCATCTGTACCTGGGCCTGCTGTCGGCGGTGAGGTCCTGAGTTCTAGCTGCCACCATGGGATGGGGCCTGGAGGTCCTGGGGAGTTCATTTCACATGCGCATGGGGTGCGGCCCCAGCAATCTCTTCTTTCCCACACGATCTCCGATGTGTCCCTGCCACCTCTCCAAGAGGTGAAGTCTAACCCCCTCCCTTAGAATCTGGGCTGGCTTCCACCTGCCTGTAACCAACAGAACATGACAAAAGAGATCCACAGGACTTCTGAGATTAGGTCAAAAAAGTCCATGCAACTTTCACCTGGTGCTCTGGGGTGCTTCCTTTGGGGAAAGACAGCCCTCGTGTGAGAAGCTGACCACCCTTAAACCACCTTGCTGGAGAGGCCACATGTTGGCATTCAGGTTGCAGTCCCAACTCAGCCCAGCCTCCCAGTCGTCTTCACCAAGGCACCAGGCATGTGAGCGAGGCCACCATGGGCCCTCCAGACCAACTCAAGTGCTAGCTGAACACCAACAAGGACCTCAGTTGACACCACACCAGATGGGGCCAAAGGAGAGCTCGGCAAAGGCCGGCCCAAATCCTAAAGACAGAGCTTGTAGGACCTAATAAAATATAGGTATTTTTAGCCACTAGATTTTGGGGGGGGCTTGTCCTGCAGCAATAGCAACTGGAATATTCTGTCCTGTAAAAAAGCATCCTTCCTACACATGTGATCCAGGAGGATATAATTCACTGGTGATGGAGTTCTGGCCACTTCTTAATAAAGCCTGTGACTGGGGCGCCTGGGGGCTCAGTCAGTTGGGCATCTGACTCTTGATTTTGGCTCAGGTCTTGATCCCAGGATTGGGGATCCAGCCCTGTATCGAGCTCCACATTGAGCACGGAGCCTACTTGGGATTCTCTCCCCCCCCCGCCCCGCCCTTCTCCCCTGCTCTCTCTCTCTGTAAATAAGTAAATAAACAAACAAATAAATAAAGCCTTTGGCTATTGAGAGTAGAAACACACAGTACTTTTAAATGATGGATTTGTGATTGATTTTTATTTACAAAGAATCTGATGAAAGTTTGGTAACTCAGATATGCATACAAAACTTTTCCTACGGCATTGCTTCTAGAAATGCTCTTAGGAAAATAAAGACTAAACACTGAAGAATCAAATATAGGCCCATCTTCCTTTCACCTTTATTCATATGTTCTCCAAAGACTTACTTTAAAAAAAGATGCTGAATTTGCAAAAAGAAACACTTACCTCCAAGATGTTATAGAGAAAAGATTTCTCTTTTGCTTCTCTGAAGAGTAGGGCATTTCCATGCGGTCATGCATGAAGATAGTATTTCAGTGTGGTCAGAGCTTGAACCCTGAAGACAGACTAGGGGTCGAATTCTGGCTTTGACTCTTATCAGTCTACATCACTCTTATCAGTGATGTAACCTGGGTAAACTATTTCCCTTCTGTGAGCCTCAGTTTCCCCTGAGGATGAGGAAAGTTTGCCACCTGGACAGGCAGAGAATTCTGAGAACGCCTGCTGGCTTCTTGACCCCTTCCCAAGGGTTTCTGCACGCGCGCCCAGCTCAGGCTCCTTGCCTGTGGGTGCCGCACAGTCCTGTTACGGGGGCCACTCTCTTCAAACTAAGGGTGGGTCTCTGCCCCCAACAATCCTGCTGTGGCCAGAAGGGACAAGCCCAGGACTCTGCTTTTCAGACCATCGTATGAGGGGCTCCTTCCACCCCCAGAACCCAGACTCCGCACTGCTAACCAGTTCCCGGGGCCACCAGTTCCAAGTCGGAGGCCTGCTGAGCGCTCTGCCCAGTGGGAGAACACGGGGGGCACACAACTCACCCTGTGGAGGGCTGGACGGCTGTCACTGCAGGAGAGCGTTTGTCCCTGAGAGTCACCAAGAGCCCCTTGGGCTGCCTTGTGGCTGCAGGACCGTCTTGGCCCAAATTAGCTCTCAGGTTCCTCCTCCTCCTTTTAGTTTCCAGGAAGCACCAAGGGCAGCAGGCCGCCTGGAGGGGCTGGGCCCCCTCGCGCTCTCCTCCCCCCCCCCGCCCCCCGCCGAGATTTGCATTTTAGAAACTGTGCTAGCAACTAGCACTGTCCTCGTCTGCCTCTGCGTCCCATGGTCCTGGTTGGCCTTTGGCTCGGAAAAGGAAGGAAGCCTGCAGTTCAGACAGAGAACCCTGCGCCTCCTGAAGGCCCTGGCCTTGGAGGCCACGGCCATCCCAAGGACCCCCAAGGCTGCACCCAGAGCATATTCCAAGAGTTCTCCTCAAGAAATCTTTAAAAAAGTTTCAACATATTAAGAATTCATCACTTGAGCTAGTGATATAAAAATATTACGTAAGACACATTTAAAAGCCTAAGAAGAAGGGCGCCTGGGTAACTGTTGGTTAAGTGTCCAACTTCAGCTCAGGTCATGATCTTGTGGTCTGTGAGTTCGAGCCCTGTGTTGGCTTCTGTGCTGACAGTTCAGATTCTGTGTCTCCCTCTCTCTCTAACCCTTCCCCACTCACACTCTGTCTCTCTCAAAATAAGCATTAAAAACATTTTTTTAAAAAGTCTAAGAAGAGATCATTTTAGGGTCGCCTGGGTGGCTCAGCCGGTTAAGTGTCCGACTGCGGCTCAGGTCATGATCTCACGGTTTGTGGGTTCGAGCCCCGCGTCGGGCTCTGTGCTGACAGCTCAGAGCCCGGAGCTGCTTCGGATTCTGTGTCTCCCTCTCTCTCTGACCCTCCCCTGCTCACGCTCTCTCTCTCTCTCTCAGAAATAAATAAAACATTAAAAAAATTTTTAAGAGATCATTTTAGATGTTTAACAAATTTAATGTTAATATACGCATTATAAGAAGTATATCAACTTATTCAATTTTATTATTTTCGGTTTTTAATGTCCAAAAATAGTTTATCCTTTCCACGATTTCATCCTCATATTCTTTACATTTTTATTTATATTAGCACTCACTTGAACCATTAGATGATAAGTATATCTGTGGATATATTTCAGTTATATGAAAATTTTGAAAATAGTGCTGACTCTTTATAGCATCTTTAACTTAAAGTTTGTTTTTAAAAAGCAAAGAAGGATGCCTGAATGGCTCAGTTGGTTAAGCATTGACTCTTGTTTTCAGCTCAGGGCCCCATCTCATCAGAGCTTGCTTAGGATGCTCCCTCTCCATCAACAGAAAACCACCAGAAGTGAGGCTTCTGGATTTACACGTCTGAATCTTTTCTCGTCCCCATTTTGTTTGGTGCATTTGTCACTGAAATCTCTAAGTAAGCCAACCCATTCCCACCGGCAGGGACGTTCCTGTTGGAGACAGCTCAATCCCACAGCCGTGTATTCCTACTGAGGTGTATGAATCCTCATCAGTTAAATTGTTTTATCAATTGAGGAGGTTTTTGTTGTTCATCAGGTGGCTTAATGTGCTTGCGTACTGCATGCTGTTCTGGACCCACAAGGACACAAAGCCACAACAATGTGTGATCTTACAGACGAGTTAAATTAAAAACTGTTCCCATTAGCAAAACACAAACAGGATAATACAGTGATTTTTTTTTTTTACAAACTTTAAACCTGACATGGGTTTATGGCAAATTTCCAAGAGTCCTTAAAAGTTATAAAAAGTATAATCAGATAAAAACCCATAGCACAGTTCCACCTGAGGGAAAAATGGTCAAGTCCCCTTTTGAGGACTTTGCCTGGGTCAGTTCAACCCCTTCTCCCGCCTCACAGACGAGATGCGGTTCCGGGGCAACGAGCCACCTCACGCGCACACAGCCAGGCTGAGGACAGGGGCGTGGTGTGGGGCGCACCCGCTGTGCTCTAGCCTCCAGCTCCTTCTCAAAAAAAAAAAAAAAAAAAAAGTTGAAAAACGAAAACAAAAGCCCTGTTGTTTTGAGCTGGGTCCTAATGTTGCCATGGATCCAAAGCCAACCCCAGCGCCAGGGTGGATGCCAGCTCTGCTCACGCTGGGCTTGCCCTTCTGGAAGGAGCACCAGTTTTAGGATGGCTGGTTAGAAACCAAATGGATTCATGGAATTTGATGTGGTATGAAAATAATAAAATGTGATATCCATGAAATACAGATACTCCATCTCAATTTGGCAAACTGGGGGCCTCCTGGACTCAAAGTATTCAAAATTAGCCAATGAGTTCCTTCTGCATTTTTAGACCCTAATCTGTTGTCTCAGAGGGAAATCTCTGCATCAGGAGCTCACCGGGCAGTTCCAGGTTCTTTCAACAGACAAGAATAGTAACTTTTGTGATAAATTCGGCACGGTAGGCACTTTGCACTGCACATAAGCGCACAAGCACTCGTGTGTGTGCGTGTACAAAATTGCACTTACCCTCCAGCCATGCTCTCAGGGGTGCGTCCTGTCCTCTCGTTCACTGAGGCGGAGGAAGGTTAGGTCTCGCTCGAGGGTTCTCCGCAGAGGCAGGACTGAAACCAAGCGCCACGAGCACCCCCCACCCTGACCCCACGGCCTCCCGCGGGCTGGTAGCAGCAGTCTTCAGACTTTCAGTGAAAGGCAATTCACTCTCGTCACCTGGACACTTGCATCTACGACAACAGAAGCCTTTTGTCCCTTCTCCCACGCCCCTTTAGAACACAGGCGCCCTTCTCTCCCTGCGGACACGGGTCGCTGTAAAGGACCTCGTGAGCAGCTTGGTGGCGGATGGCACTGTCCTTTGTACCAGAGAACAATGTCGCTGTCCGAGGCCTTTCCTCCTTGAAAACTCAAACCAGAATGCTTCTTCCTGCCCCCCACGCAGACTCCGCTGGGCTTGGGTCTAGTTTCTGAATTAGTTAGCGCTAAGGGTTTGCTGAGTGGGTGAAGGGTGGCTCAAGGGAGATGGAGCATCTAAGTGATGGGAGATTTTGGCAAGAAGTTCTATGCACCCAGAAGAGGTGCTACTGACCCACCAGCATCTCCATCCACTTCCCTCTTGCTGGGAAGCAGACCCCCCTTTCCATGACCACTGATGGAGCCCCCACCCTGGGAACCTTCAGCCAGGGGACCCTCGCCATTAGGTCACTTGGGGTGCCTTTGGCTTCAAGAGGTGCCGTGGACACACTAGGATTGGGCACCCTTTTCCCCCTCCCAATTATCCCCAAAGTTTTGCAGACTGAAATGTTGGGCATTTATCAACAGTGGCATGACCTCGAACCAAGTGGAGGGTGTTGGCTCTAGAGATGGCAAAGCTAGACAAGCCGAACCCGTTATCCACAGGGGACACCCGACTTCCAGGTGTCACAGCAGCAGTCCCTTTCAGCACCTGGAAAACACCCAGTGAGGCTATCCAACAACCAACCCTTTGTTGGTACACTGTCTCCATAAGCTTTTCATTATTTGGGCAATAGTGCATACTCATTTTATAGTGGGCTATTTATACTTACAATGTCTTATTACCTCGTGTGATATTGTGATATCATAAGGAATATATGTTTGGTCTTTGTGCCCCGCAGTTCTGAAACCCTGGAATTTCCTGAGTGATGGGGTGAGGGGGGCATCTTCTGTTGTTCATAACAAGTTCCCTTCAGTCATCCCTGAGATTATGCTAGTCAGGCTGGGTGACTGAGGATGGGGCTGGACTCAGAAGGAATAGCCCACAGGATAAGCAGTGAGAACCTTTAGCCCCTCTCCCTTCCTCGGGAAGGGGAGGGGGCTGGAGATCGACTCAACCACCAATAGCCAATGAGTTCATTAGTCATGCCTACAAAATGGAACCTCTGACCAAACACAAAAGGATGGGGTACAGAGAACTTCCAGGTTGGTGAACATGTAGAGGTGCGGGGAGGGTGCGCACCCGGAGGGTGGGGAAGCTCTGGGCCCCTCCCACTGCACACCCTGCCCTGTGCGTCTTTTCCGTTTTCTGTTCCTGAGTTGTATCCTTTACACTATACCAATTAGAGTAAGAAAACTGTCTTCCTGAGTTCTCCGAGTCATTCTAGCAAATTACTGAACCCGAGGAGGGGATCGTAGGAGCCTTCGGTTTATAGGCAGGCGGTCAGAAGTAGGTGTGGGCCAGGCAGTCTTTTGGGACTGAGCCCCTAACCTGTGGGATCTGTGACAACTCCAGGTAGATGGTGTCAGAACTGAACTATAAGACACGCAGCCATTGTCAGGGACTTGGTTGGTGAAGGGAAAAAAACACATATGCAGTGTCAGACGTGTTCTATCCATAAAATACAGATCATAGTGCATCAGTTGCAGGATTTTATATATCAAAAAAAATAGCTACTGATTTCAGGCACAGTGCTGTTGTCTTCCTCCATTTGATCCCTTCTGCTAAGCTTACTCTCTCCACATAATACTTTTGAAATCATCTTAGTCTAACAAAAGAGTAAAAAATTAATAAACCTTTTCATTTTTATTGTTACCTAGTGCATCGATCTGGGTCCAAGTGGACATGAAAAATTATGAAAGTACAACAAAGTACACAGAGAAATCTCAAGGGCTCCCCAGGGATGAGCGTCCATGGGAAGGCAGACTTTGAAGGACACTTGCCCAAGGCTGGGCTTGCGCTGTTAGAGCAGGTCTGCCAGCTGCCCAGGCGGGAGCCGGTCCACAGCCCGTGCGGCCCCGTGCGTTACTGCCGGCATGGGCCACTCTCCACCACGGCCAAGTGTCAGCGCTGCAGGAGGCACCCCAGGGAGAGCGAGGCAGAGTGGTCCTGTCACCACTCCAAACGAGGGCAGCGAGTCACTTATTCTCAGGGTGCCCTCTCGGAACACCGCCCTTGCGCGAGCGCACCCTCAGCCAGGTCTGTCTGCACTGCAGCTGTGGACTCGGGAGAAGGAGCCAACACGAACATTAAGCTGTGGTTGCTGATGGTCCCGGGAGCAATCTCCGACCGGAACCGTGGCCGCCTACTGACATCTCTGAAACTATGACGTGCTAGGTCCTTAGCTCACAAGCAGGGTAAAATCACAGCCCTTCCCAGTCCTTGACACACCCCAGTGCAGGACAGGTGAGTCCAGGCTGCTGGGCGAGTGCACAGAGGACGCTGGGGTGCCATTGTGGGAACCAGCCTGAGCTGTGCAGTGACAGTACCAGGGAGGTGAGGAGATCCCCAGGGCTCAGGCAGGCTGAGGAGGGCAGGGGGACACGCAGAGGGCGGCGAGCTGCTGTGAGCACGAGTTCTGCAGTGTCCGTGTCAGAGACCCAGAGCAAAGCAGCTACTAGGACCGGGCCAGGCTGCCGAGTCTCCCAGGGCCGTCCTCTCTGGACACGGGGCCAGGGCACCATCAGATGTGGTAAAGGACGCTGAAGCAAGAGTGAGACAGAGCAAGGCCTGCCTCGCCAGGAGCAGGGGGAGAAGCCCCTGCTAAAGCCCTCGCTGCCAAACTCAGCCCCGGGAGCAGAGGAGGGCCGCGAGCAGTGCACCAATACTGAGGCAGTCAGAGCCGAGAGCAGCAAACGATCACGGGCAAGTCAGGCCATTCGGTGACTCAGCAGCATTCTACGTGCACTGGGGCCCCGGCAACAACCCACCGGTTCTCTGCTTCGGCCCTAAAAGACACAAATGTTTCTGTCACCAGTGAGGTAGTTCTCCAAATGAAAAGGTGCGCAGTCCCAGTGGTCATTGTACCCATCTCTGGCTCTATTTATTACCCCCAATTCAGTCCGGCTTCCATGGAAAACTCAGTTACCTAAAGTGTAATGAAATGTTACCTTCCAAACAATGGTTTGTAAAATAAAAAGTGGGAAGGGGAAAGAAGGAAATGGGTAGAACACGGTGAGAAAATAAACATGTGGATAATGAGCAAACACTGTGTGAGCTTCTCCAGGCCTCATTCACGTAACTGGTCACAAGCTCACCACTGACACTCATGGCTTCTTCAACTACCCGCACCCAGCTCCCCGGCCCTCGGCAGTCCCCGCACCCAGCTCCCCGGCCCTCGGCAGTCCCCGCACCCAGCTCCCCGGTCCTCAGCAGGAGCCTGCTCGGGGTCCGCATTTTGGTAGAATAACCCAAACCTTCATTCCTGATGGGCCCGAGTCCTCAACAGTCTCCCTTTATTTTTGTTTTTTGGTTGCTCTAGTTTTCCATTAATCCCTACCACTGGTCAGAGAAGTATTGAGAGACGCCCCAGCAACTGTGCAGTCCTCCCCAGTCCTCCCTGCCTCTGCTGTGTAAGTAACCTCGGTGACGGGGATCAATTACTCAAACCAGCAGATTAACCCTTTTTTTTTTTTTTTGTCTGATGGTTTAGAGGCATAAGGAGCCCAAAGTGGCCAGACGGCAGTCTCAGCTTCTAATTCAGTGGGACCACTGCTATGGCCCCTGAGGAAGCACTCCGCTCTGGACACAGATCTCCAAACCAACTCAAAGTTGCCAGGACAAGAAACAAAAATTCTGCAAGTAGGTCATGAAGTGTACTAATGAGAGGGACACTTGTGCTTCCAACTCTTTTTTTTTTTTAATGTTTTTATTTATTTTTGAGAGTCAGAGAAAGACAGCGCGAGCAGGGGAGGGTCAGAGAGAGAGGGAAACACAGAATCTGAAACAGGCTCCAGGCTCTGAGCTGTCAGCACAGAGCCCAACGTGGGACTTGAAACCACGGACATGAGATGATGACCTGAGCCGAAGTCGGACGCTTAACTGACTGGGCCACCCAGGGGCCCCACTTGTACTTCCAACTCTTGATTCCCAGACCCACACATCCTGGCGATGGGGACACAGCAGCACATAATGAACCGTGAGTCGAAGTGTATATGGCATCTGATAAGATAGAACCCCATCCTTTCAGGATGTTACCTCCCTTAACTGACTCTTCAGGAAGCTGTCCTGCCTTTCCACTGTGTCAGCCACTTCTGAGTTAGTGGACATGGCAAGACCAGTGACTCTTATGGGCCTGAGCCCATTGCTGCATTTTCCTTGCTGTGGAATGAGTTCCTTGATAATGTACAATGCTGTCCAGAATGCCTTTTCAGTGGATAAGGCTTCTGTGAGGTAATGGGTTTTGGTGCTGGCAGAAACAATACAGTAGAGGGAAGTCAAATCTATACCCGGAATATATACCTATTCTAGCAAGGACAGACCTCTGCCCCTTCTGTGATGGAAGAGGCCCAATGTAATCAATGACCAGGCATCTGGCTGGTCACCGCAGGGCTCACTGTTGGCATGTCAGACACTTAGGGCAGCAGGAGCCAGGGCAGCTTTGTTGAGGGGAAGTCCATGTTGTTGAGCACACGCACGCCTCAATCCCTGCCACATGGCCACTTTGTTCAAGGGCACTCTGAGCAAGCCCTGGAGTGGCTGTGGTGAGGGCTGGCTGACACGCATAGGCTGATCATTTTCCTTCTGATTATCAGGAGCACCTTCTGCAGTGCCCACCATTGGCAGGCATTTGCTCAGAACACAAATGTATTCACAGACTGCTCCTTGACGAAGGTCCATCCACGTGCTTCCTCCAGGGCTTTCCTGTCACCAATTTTCCAATCCGGTTCCTTCCAAGTTGTTGACCAACCGTATCACTAGCAACTGCCCCTGAATGAATACAGATCCACACTCTGGCCACCGCTCACTCCAGACATAGTGGACAACCACATGCACCGCTCAAAGTTCTGCCCATGAGAGGATTTCCATCACCACTGTCCTTCAGGGGGACCCTTGAGCGGGGCGCCGCGCTGTATCTGTCCACTTTAGGTGGTGCCAGCATAGCACGCACACCCACCGGTAAGCCAGCTCATGTGTCTTCTTCCATAGTCAACAGCTTGTAAGAAACATCCCAGGAGGGGCACCTGGGGCGGGGTGCTCAGTTGGTCAAGTGTCCTACTCTTGATTTCAGTTCAGGTCATCTCACAGTTTCACGAGTTCAAGCCCCACATCGGGCTCTGCACTGATAATGAAGAGCCTGCTTGGGATTCTCCCTCTCTCTCCCATACTCATTCTTTCTCTGATACTCTCAAAATAAATAAATAAACTTTAAAAAAAACCCTGAAAGAAATACCAGAGGGGTCACAGACATGGATGGAGAAAAGTGAGGCAATGCAACAGGAGTTGGTGTCCAAGGAGTCAGAGCCACCTGTTCATGCTTCCTAGACGTTTCCATCTGATAATATGTTGCTGTTACACACACTCAAACTTACGGGGAGGTGGATCAGACAATACGAGCTGCATGGTTTCCTGATGTCCCAGGGTTAGGTGTTTGGTCTCCGCTGAGGCCCAACAGCAAACCAGAAGCTGTTCTCTCTCTTTTTTTAATGTTTATTTATTTTTGAGAGAGAGTGTGTCAGACTGCAAGCGGGGGAGGGGCAGAGAGAGGGAGACACAGATATGAAGCATTCAGAGCTCTCCAGGCTCTGAGCTGTCAACACAGAGCCAGATGTGGGGTTTGAACCCACAAACTGCTAGATCGTGACCCGAGCTGAAGTCAGATGCTTAAGTGACTGAACCATACAGATGCCCTGAGAAGCTGTTCTCAAAATGAGAATAATTAGCTGCCAAAGACAAGCTGCAGAAGACACAGACTTGCTTCAAAATCCTAGAGACCTGAGCTGGAGTCCTATCAGCGCTTGTCAGACAGTCAGTCCATACTGCACCCCATGTGCCAGAGACACTTCAAATATCATCAGATCTGCAGGATCCTAGGAACCAGTGGTAAAGCAGCTTGGCCTGTAGCCTACACTGGCTCTGGTCCCCACCAGAAAGGCCAGCCTCATGGATGGAAGTGGCACATCCATGTATGTCATGTCTAAATCCCACAAACCTCAACCAAATGCTGTGCTTCTTTTCCTGGCAGGTGGTGTCAGGGGATGCTTCAGCATGCTCCACGCCTGGAACTTCACTGAGGTGGTGGCCCCTGAAGTTTTGGGGGACTTGTCGGTTTGCAGACATCTTAGGAAGGCATCAGACCCAGTCAGCGCACTGTCATCAGCAGAGTGGACCAGCGTGCTGCCCTGTGAGCCGCCACGACGGTCAAGGTCTCGGCAGATGATATTCTGGCAGGAGAGCGGATATATCCCTGAGGCAACGTCGTGAGGGTTTGCCTTCGGCCCTGCCAGGTAAAAGCAAACTATTTCTGGTGGGTCTAAACAATTGATTTTGAGAAAAAGGCACCAGTCAGATCAGTAGCCGACGCCCAGTGCCAGGGCCTGTGATGACCTTCTCCAGAAGAGAAGCCGCATCTGGCACAGCAACTGAGGTCACCAGCTGACAGCATTTGCGATAGTCCCCATTCTCCACAAAGCACATGCCGTCTGCACAGGCCAACCTGGCAAGTGAGATGGGTGTGTGGTAAGTCTCACCACTCCTGCTTAGGTCAACTCTTTGACAGTGGCGTTCATCTCTGAAGCTCTCCCAGGGGTGCAGTATTTCTCAGTTTACTGTCATGATAAGAAGGGGGAAGTTCTAGGAATGTTCCCCTAGCTTTGCCTGTCATACTGGTCCTCAGCTGGTATGTAAGAGAGCCAGGGAGGAGATTCTGCCAGTGGCCAACTATGTCTGTTTTGATTATACCTTCGGGGGAACCTCTGCACCCCCTGGGCCCACTGTGAGCTGGTCTAGTTAAGACCCACTGACCATGACAAGTTCCTACTTGGACTAGTGACCATGGTGCCATTTTGTTGCCTCAGGAATTAGCATCAACTCAGAGCCCATATCTAATAATCCATGGAGAGATCTAAGTGTTTCCTTTCAGATCTAAATGTTTCCACTATGTGGTCACATTAGCAAGTAGTTGCAGTCCCCTGGGGGAAGGTATATACGAAGGTTCCTGACATGTACTGGTGGTAGTACAGGGCCCTATCTCACGGGAACCTGGCCTCACCTTCAGTCAAGAGACTGGGGGCCAACCGAGCTTAAGTTTGCAAACTTGGGAGAGAGACTGTGATTCTCCACAGCGGTGATTCAAGTCAGGTTTTGGTTACCAGACCTGGAGTTTTTCCTGCCGTGTGGGTTAAGGACTGTTTGAGTGGGCTGTCCATCTATCTCATTCCTAGGGACACTGTAATCAGACAACCACTGCCAAAGATTGCCATGGACCAAGGTATTCTGATTGCTGGTATGTCCCTCTGCTATGGTGAAATCCCATCACCCCACTGAAATGCAGGGAGCCTGCTCCAAAGGCACCATCTCACATGGTTCTTTGTAGGCTATGAAGAGTTTCCTACATGTTCTACTCAAGAACATAGTTCTCAGTGCTTTAGTGCAGTGCTCTCCTGTGGAATGCAACTGGGGGTAGGGACTGGATGTGCAGGTCACAGGTGACTAGACCAGGGCTCCAGTCTGATGACATGAGACCCCAAGCTGGGGAATCGAGAGAGGGGGCCAGGGTCACCTGGAAGTGCGAAGGCCAACAAGGAACTGTGGGCCCCAGACAACCTTGTGGACGAGGGCCATGAACATCCCTCTCCCAGGATGGTTTTAATTTGCCCGAAGTAGCTCCCCCATGAGAGGTGGTGCTGACAGCTGGTGAGGTCACAGGCGCCCTCCCGTGTTCTTGTGAAGTCCTGTGTCTGTGCGCTCCTGCGGGCGAGTGGAGGATGCCGCCTGGGGCTCCCATAGCACTTGACAGCCTCTCTCATCCAGATGGTGGATCGTCTCCCAGCCTGTGAGCCCTGGCATCCCTCTCCCCCATCTCTGCTCCCACAGAGCCTGAAACACGGTGGACACGTGACCCACCTGCCTGTCCCAGGAGGCTGTGCTGTGTGTACCCAGAGGGCAGGCCTCATGCTCAGGCATCCAGTAATTGGATGAATAGATTCCAGACTCCTTGTTTCTCTGCAGGAGTAGGCTGAAGCTGTTCTGTGGACACTGAAGGGTGAACACAGGGTTAACCCATCCCTAGTGCCTGGCCCACACCACCCAGGGGCAGTCGCTCCTTCCTCGGACTCGGGCAAGTCCCTGCTTTGCAGAGTGCACACGCATGTTTCCCTTCGCCAGGCATCAGACCGTGGGGCAGTTGAGGACACAGGACCCAACCATACCTCTCAGATCCTACCTCATGGAGGTGTGGGCGCAGGCTGGGGTCCAGAATGGGACAACTCAAGCCCCAAGGCTCACAGCCCAGTGCTGTTTTTGGACCATACTTCCAGGCGTTGAATAGTCAACAATTTCCTGGTAAAACAGATAACAACAGCTGTGTCCATGGACATCTCGCGTCCTGATCCTTCGAACGTGGCCACTGTGAGCCTGATCAGCAGAGGGGCCCCGATTCTGGTTCAGATGTCCTTTGAGGAGTTTGAGGCCACTGCTTTCTGTATACTTTGGCTAAAGGGGTGCCTTTTTGGTTGCCACTTGGAAACAAGTCAGGAAGGGTACAGCTGAAGACGGTGGGGGGTCTGGGCTGCACCAGAGGCGCTTCTCTGTAAGACAGAGGCTGACAGTCTGTGATGGCCCCCAGGCTGAGGGAGGAGGCCTTGGGGTGCACCTGGCAGGTGTCCTCCATCACATTAAATGAGGATTTTCCCCACAAAGCATCAGGTATCTGCTTTGTCATCGTGCTTCAGTCCATCCAGAAGCAGGGAGACAGCGCGGCTCAGCACAGGCGGCGGCCCTCGGGCGGAGGGGGTGGGGGGTGGGGGGGGAGAGTGGGGGAGGGGAGGTGGGGGAGGCTGGGAGGCAGCAGGCGGTGAAGGGGCCTCTCCGCTGGAAAGCGCCCGTGCGTCCTTCGTCCTTGTGCTCAGCCTGTCCTTGGAACCACCGCGGTCTTGGCTGCGCATTTGCTTGGTCTGAATCAATTACTCGGTCTCGCTTCTCGCCCCACCCCCAACCTTGCCTTTAGAGGAACATCAATATTCATGTATAAATTAAAAAATAGCACAAAAAGCTGACTCCCTACTTCCTGCCCCAAGAGCCTTTTTCTTCCTTGGCCCAAGTGCAGTCCCGGCTCCCCAGCGAGTCCCCGGGTGGCTGCCCGTCAAAGGGGCCCTGTGTGCAGGCCTGGCAACCGGCTGCCCCCACCCCCACCCGCCGCCCCCATTGGCCGCCCGAGCCTGCAGCGCCGCGCCCCACTGCGGGGAAGGAATAAGAGGCGCCCCGCAACCACTCCTGCCACTCTGGACGCCACAGCCAGGAGGTGACAGGAGCGGCCACCAGGAGCCACTGACGTGAGGACACTCAGGGAGAATCTGCTCTCTTGGGGGACAGGGAACGGGGGGGGGGGGCCGCTGGGAACTAAGTGTAGGTTGAAAAGCCCTTTTAGGATAACTGGCAGCATTTCATAAGTGGGGAGCTTTCTTTCTTTTAAAATTTAAATTCAAGTTAGTTACCATCCAGTGTGGTCTTGGTTTCAGGAGCAGAACCCAGTGACTTATCTCTGACATATGACACCCTGTGCTCATCTCTAAAAGTGCTCTCCTTAATGCCCAGCCCCCATTTAACCCACCCCCACCCCCATTAACCCTGTTTGCTCTCTGTATTTCAGAGTCTCTTATGGTTTGCCTATCTCTCTGTTTTTACCTTATTTTCCCTTCCCCTATCTTCTTACCATTTTGTGGACATGACAGCTTCAACTCCAGGCACCTAGAGGTTCTCTCTGCCTGAACTTGACACCGCAAAGCAGAGACCCTCAGGGCCAGTGGCTCCGGGGTGGCTGCTGACATTTCCACAGAGGTACTAACAAACCTGGCTTCTTCCCTAACTCTTCAGAGAGCAGGTTTCTGCTTCCCCCCAGCTGAGCATGACTGGCAAGCCTACCTCAAAAACCAATGTTTTCTCTTCCCGTGCTTGGGTCCTAGCCCTGGGTATGGAACTGTTTCTCAGTTTTCCGTCAACAGGAAATGTCAGGGTCCCCCTGGACATCACCCAGAAATTACATGACAATTGGGAGGTATTTACAAGGAAATTATAATCTGGGTCAAAGAAACTGGAGTTTTGGTGGGTTTAACTTTCTTCAGTTTTAGGATTTCTCAAGGAGGTAGGACGGCTTCCCTAGCGAGGGCGGGAGGGTGTTTGTGTGTGGGGGGGGAGCCCCTCACCACATCCTGTGTGATATGTCCTTCCAGAAGGAGTTAAAGCCCCAAGCTCTCTTGCTTTCCACATAAAAAGATTATGCAGGAATAAGAGGCAAATTAATGCAAGAATAACATTCACAGAACTAAGTGGAAAGGAAATATGGATATTTGATTTCCATTTCTCTTAAAAGATAAACTTTAAACCATCCATTGTTTCTTAGCAAAGGGAAGAATTTAAAAGAAAAAAAATAATCAATTTTAGTGTGGTTATGAAGAAAATCACAATATATGGAGTTTTCAAACACATGGAATATATGTTTTGTGCCTTTCCTTCAAAAAAATCCCACTAGGGGCGCCTGGGTGGCTGAGTTGGTTGAATGTCCAACTTCAGCTCAGGTTGTGATCTAACAGTTTGTGAGTGTGAGCCCCACCCTAGGCTCCAAGGTGACAGTGCAGAGGCTGCTTGGAATTCTCTCTCTGCCCCTCCCCTGGTTGCATTCTCTCTCTCAAAACAAATAAATAAACTTAAAAAAAATCCCACTAGTCATACTTTATGAAAAAATAATTTAGCCTCTCCTTCCCTGAAGTATCACAGACTTTGCAAAACATCAGAATGATGCAAAAGTTTCTTGGATTTCTTGTTTTGTTTCCAAACAACAAAATCAATAATTGAAAACGTGAGTGCAAAGGATAAGAAAGAATGAAATGTTAAAGATTTTAATCCATCTGAATTGTTCTATGTGTGAAAGCTCTGACTTTTAGGGACTGTAGAGCAAAACAAAGGATACTGATTATTAATAGGGTGACTTTAGCAAAGATGAGGTCAAGACAAAAATCCTCACTCCTTTCTCTTTGCAAAATCAGAAATAAATAAAAGTTTAAATATTTCTTCCAGTTTATTTTTTAGATATAAGTGACATGTCTAACACGGGAATGATTTTTCCACAATTAGATGTAATTCTTGGATCTGTTTTGAACTGTCACAGTGCAAAGATTCTGTACTGGTTGGAACTCAAGGCCATATAGGTTGGTAAATTTCTCCGGCTGAGTGTCTCAGTTTTTGAAACAATTGACAAGTCGTCTTTTGCAAAATATACCAAATTCCCAGGATTAAACAGGTATTTCCTGTTTTCAGGCCAAGGTCTGAGGTACATGAGGTGAGAGAAGTAGGAAGTTTCATATTCTGATACCCATAGAGAAACAGCAGCTCCGGGCACTGGCGGGCAGACTAGTGAGAAAGCGACATTGCCCTTGAGGCAGCGTCTCTGAGACACCAAGTGCGGGCTGTGACTCAGCCTCCTGCTGCGTCCGTGCCTCCCTGCGTCAGCGCCAGCCTCACCCTTGATGCCCTCATAACACAGTTTTGTTTCTGGCAGGTCCTCGTGCATCTCTTTTTTTTTTTTTTTTTTTTTTAAATATTTTTATTTATTTCTAGGAGAGAGAGAGAGAGACAACGTGAGCAGGGGAGGGCCAGAGAGAGAGGGAGTCACAGACTGAAACAGGCTCCAGGCTCTGAGCTGGCAGTCAGCACAGAGCCCGACGCGGGGCTCGAACCCACGAACCACAAGATCATGACCCAAGCGAAAGTCGGACGCTTAACCGACTAAGCCATCCAGGTGCCCCAATCTCTCATTGATCTTCGTTTTCAAAACCATTTGTGGCAACGCTGCTGTGCTTGTTTTTCCAGTTCAGTCTTGCAGTTGTTTTTTTGGTCATGTTCCTTAACCATCAAAAAAAAAAAAAAAAACCTTAAAGATTTTTATTTAAAATGAGTTAATTTTATATATTATTACAAAGAGTGAGTTCCTGCATTTTATAGTCTTTAGAATCTTTTGGAAGAAACTGTACTTTTCTTGCTAAACTTATTCTCAAATAATATGTGTATGTTGCTTTATCAATTTATGAATAGGGTTTCTGTACTATGTTTTCTAATTGTTTATTGGTAGAATCCAGAAATACTATTGGTTTTTTGTTGCCTCACTTTGCTACTGGCCACCTTACTCCCTTCTACATAATTCTACCAGTTTGCAGTCAGTGTGCTGCTCCCCTGTACTGTGTCACTTCATCTTGGAGCCCTGCAAGGGCAGAGGGTGGCCCGCTGGGGAGGAAGCAGGAATCGACCCCCAGACTCCCTCACTCCTGTGCTTCAGTCTTTTTGCTGAAGTTTCCCATTGGCCAAACCCAACCAGAAGCCAGAGGGCATGGGAACTTCTGAATGCAGCCACAGGGACAGAGAAGGGAGCAGAGGGAAGGAATGGATCTAAGAGGCAGAGGGGACAGCAGGGACAACAGCTCTCAGCCTGCAGGGGAGATGAGCCAACGCCAGTCCAACCCCTCCTCTGGGTGGAGGTCTGTAGAGCAAACACGCTAACTGTTCTGTGTGCAAATGAGACCAAAAGCATGAGAAGGAATCTTTCCTTTGTGGACCCCTAGGATGTCTGAGCTGGAGAAGGCCATGGTGGCCCTCATTGATGTTTTCCATCAATATTCTGGAAGGGAGGGTGACAAGCACAAGCTGAAGAAATCCGAACTCAAGGAGCTCATCAACAATGAGCTTTCCCATTTTTTAGAGGTGAGTCTTGCTTTTTAAAATTGACAGTTTATCCATTTTCGTCTCCACTTAGAAAACCACCTGTACATTTCTTCTTCTGAGCTTCCCTGAAGGTGATTCCAGTTACATTTCAGGACTCCTAGGTTGCTTCTGGAAACATGTTTGTGCAATGGAACCCTCACTAGAGGCTAGCCTAGATGGCCCCGCTGTTTTCATTTTCATCTGCTTTGTGTACAGTAGGAACAGCGAGGAAAAACTGCTTTCTCAAAGGCAAAAGCACGGGTTCCAAATAATGCTGACTCATCTCTGAAAAATCTAAGAATTTAAGGCAATAACCATAGTAGAATGGGATGAAAAATGTACTCATGACTTATCACAGACCACAATGAACATACAAGAAAGGTGTTGAAGATAGGCTCCTGATTTGGGGAAAGTACTGTTTTTGCTTTAGCTGCATGGTTAGCACCCACCAGGGGTAAAAGATGCCATTCACTCAGCAGACACTGACTGAGAAAATACTATGTTCACCACTGGGAGAGATGCAAGCCCAAAGGCATGGCCTCTGCATCTGGGGCACCCAGCCTGGCACATCAATGAATGGTCACAGCCTACTTGACTGAGGGCATGAAAAGGGCCCTGTGCCTTTTGAGGGTGTAGGGCTTTTCAGGGGGACCCATGGAGTAAGAGACCCTAATTTAGGAAGCTGCTCGAGGGGTCTTGAGAAACCGGTGGTGGAAGTAGGTCCAGATACGTATCCTGGACTCACTTCCTTGCCCACAATCTCCACTGCCCTCGGATCAGCCACCCATTGTCTCCACTGCATACCAGTCTCATGCCCTCGAGGCAATGAACTGCAATCCACCTGGCACCTGACGTTCCTTTAGTGCCCAGAACCAAGTTCACTGAAGGTGACCAATCATGCACACAGGAAATGGCCAATGAACCAGGGCACTAAGGCCTGACCAAGAGCTAATTCCGGGAAAGATGCCAGAACACGAGGGTCTGGCCCGGCCCCACAGAGACAGGGAGTCCCCCCACCCCTCCGGAGCCAGCAGAGCCTCTCAGTGCATGAAGGGCCCCAGGGTCCCACAGCAAGGCTGGCGGGATCTCCTGTCCACACCCCAACCCAACTCTCCATCACTGTGAATGGCACCACCGGATCAGAGGAGGCGCCCGTGGGCTTAGGGGTAGGGAGCATCTCTGGGGCCAATTCCAGGACTGATTTTCTCAGGCATTCAAGTTCAAGTGGCAGCTGCCCACCTGCACATTGTTATCCCGCTAATTCCACCTCTAACAATCAAAAGTCCCAGTTTCTTCTGTAACAAGGATTGTTCTAAGGATGAAATGAGATAGTGTTGGTCAAGTACTGAACATACGGTGACAGTACTTATCAATAATTATTAATTATTGATTTTAAAACCAGAGAAACTTAGCATGGGGGAACCGCAATTTAAAAAAATTTTTAACGCTTTTTTATTTATTTCTGAGAGGGAGACAGAGCATGAGCAGGGGAGGGTCAGAGAGAGAGGGAGACACAGAATCCGAAGCAGCTCCAGGCTCTGAGCTGTCAGCACAGAGCCCGATGCGGGGCTCGAACCCACGAACCATGAGATCATGATCTGAGCCGAAGTTGGACGCTTAACCGACTGAGCCACCCAGGTGCCCCATCCGCAATTTATAAAATATCAAGAATTCATGGCAAGCATATCAAGATGTCATAAGCATTTGTTGGCCTAGTTTTGTCAGAGTAATTCCAGACTGGAGGCAAATCTATAAAGTGACTGAAAGAGTGCGCTGCTCTCCAGATGTTTCCAGGTCCTGCCCAACTGCACTGGAATCAGCCCGTCACGCCGCGTACGGAGCCAGCTACTGCACATCACAGGCCAGGCTCTCCCGCCCTGGGGACCGGCCATTCAGAACCGGCCACATTTACGCTCTTCCCACGTGTGTAGCCCTGCGCTGTGTTGGCTCCTCTGACACTTGTTAACACCACTGACTGGGTTTCAGGGCTGGGCAGCAGAGCCATCAGGAAAGTCCCATGATGCCAGAAAGCAACTCAAGGGGCAAAAAGAACACAGGCAGTTAAAAATTCCGGACATGTTGCTAGAGTCATTGCAGAAAAAAAAAAATCCCAAAACAAACAAACCCTTTCAAAACATGAGATCCCACTGGAAGCCTTCACCGTAAGGACTTCTATACGCAGAAACAGTGAAAACCTTGGGGGGAGCCAGAAGCGAATTTTTTCTTCTAAGACGTTTGCTATAATATGCTCAGGCTTATTTAGAATCCATTCCTTTTTCCCAGGCGTGTTCTAAGCATAGCGGAGTGCAAGCTGCAGTTTTTCAGAACCTGTTGCTCCATTTAGTCTTTTCAAGTAGCTCAGAGGGGCGCCTGGGTGGCTTTGTCGGTTAAGCGTCTGACTTTCGCTTAGGTCAAGATCTCAAGATTCGTGGGTTCGAGCCCCGCGTCGGGCTCTGTGCTGACTGCCAGCTCAGAGCCTGGAGCCTATTTCAGAGTCTGTGTCTCCCTCTCTCTCTGACCCTCCCCTGCTCACGCTGTCTCTCTCTCCTAGAAATAAATAAAACATTAAAAAAAAAAAAAAGTAGCTCGGGGCCCACCAGACCTAAAGTAAGGTGGAAGGGAAGGCCCGGGCCCCCTGAGACTTCTGCCCAGCCGAGAGTCCGCTGCTCACAGGAAAAACCTTTCTCGTATTTTGCATTTTACATCTTAAGTTGCTTCTGATACAAATTATTAAGGCGAGCCCCAACCTATTAATCATGTCTTGATGACTCTAAATTTCATTCAAAAACAAGATGGGCAATTTCTCTTCTATCTCCTAGGAAATCAAAGAGCAGGAGGTTGTGGACAAAGTCATGGAAACTCTGGACAGTGACGGAGACGGCGAATGTGATTTCCAGGAATTTATGGCCTTCGTCGCCATGGTGACCACCGCCTGCCACGAGTTCTTTGAACACGAGTGAAACGGAGCAAGCAGCCAAGCTGTCCCGCGACAGAGATGAAGGTCACACAAGGAAGCAGAGGGCAAGGGCGTGCAGGCTAGTAGGAGCTGAGCTTTCTGGCCGTGTTGTAGCTTATTAGGAAGCTTGATTCGCTTTGTCAATGAAAAATTGAAAACCTCTTTCCAAGGGCTGTTTTCCAGTGGGCCCCCCTCCCCACTCCTGCTCTGTTAGGCACACGTGCTAGCCGACTGGCCCCAGGGACTCGGTCACAACCGAGTCACGGAGCATGTGCTCTGCCCGCCGCTGCAGCCGGGGAGAACCCTAACCCAGAGAGAACAAACCCGGCTACCACAACCGACTCTGGACACTCGTGGCTTCCTGCAGTCTCCACTAGAGTTCAACACACAAAGTTGCATCCCTCCCTTAAACGTGTGTCTCTCCGGCGCAGAGGAGGCCTTGGGGCAGGCAGTGTGGTGTGAGGCGATGCACTGGGGCGAGCTGTGCCTCCGGGGAGATGCTCGGTCCTCACAGCTCTGAAGGGGAACCGTGGCTGCTAAACCGTCACATCCTGACATTGTAATTGGGGCGGGAGCCGCGGATCACAATTCCACATTGCGGGGAGCTCCCCTAACAGGGTCACAGCTCGCCGGGTGTGGGAGGACGCGTGTGCAGCAGAGGGAGCACGGCCCCCGCCCGGGCAGGGCTCTGCTCCCCGTCTCTGGGGACGTGCTGTGCAAGTAACTCTCTTTGCTCGGCCCCCCTTCTGTCCTAAAGTGGTGCGTTCCCAAAGTGACGTCTCTGGCCTGCTGGGGTGGGGTCCCCTGTCTGGGCCGCGCTGGGGTCTGCCCGCGGCTGGTGGGAAAGTCAGTGTGTGTGGAAAGACGAACGCAAGTGATCGAGTCATAAATATTAACAATCCTGGTTCCAGGAAAATTCAAATTAACCTTATCCTCCCCTTTCTCTGCTGCTTTGTTTTAAGTGCACAGACTTGGAAATTCTTAAGCCAACTGACTGCTTGTATTTGCATTAAATAAAAAGAGGCCTGTAACGATTCTCGTAGCCATTACACGGGAAGCACAAGTGAAATACCTGCAATCCTGGGAAGAGGAGCGAAGTCATCAAGACCGCAGACGCTGCACTCCCCAAAGCCAGGGCAGGTGCACAGGGCAAGGGACACTTGCATGGGTGTGGGGTGAGCAAGGGTGCGGTGTGAATGGAAGCAGGGTGCAGAGGGGTGAGGAGGGGCCTGGAGCAGTGTGGTGAGGAAGAGGGTTGGAAAGGAGCGGTGAGAGGGAGGTGCAGGTGCGGCAGGGTGGGGGGGGGGGGGGGGGTCAGGGTAGAGGAGGGTGGTAAGAGGGAGCGAGAAGGAGGCAGAGGAGGGGAATGGTGTGCAGTGAGGTGGGGGTGAGGAGAGGGAAGGTGGGAGTGGTGAGGAGGTGTGTGGTGAGGCGGGGGTGAGGTAGAGGTGAGGGGGGTGAGGAAGAGGGGGAGCAGGAGTGGTGAGGAGGGGTGTGGTGAGGTAGCGGAGAGGGTGAGGGTTGAGGTGGGGGTGAAGAGGGCAGCTGAGGGGCAGGGCAGCACCAGGCGGGGCAACCCCTGGCCTCAGGCTGCGGCGCGAACTTCCAGCGGCGTTGGCGTCAGGGCCCCCCCCGCCCCGGGACTAGGCGGCTAATCACCGGGAGCCGAGCTGTGATTGGTCCGGCGGGTCACGTGCCCGGGGAGGGCGTGGGCAGGGGACGCCTGCGTGGGCTGGGAGAGTGGCCGCCCAGGCCGGTGGAGCTGCGGACGGAAGCCGGGCCCCCCACTGCCCGATCCCCCCCCGACTTCCGACCCCCCGTGAGGGGCAGGCACCGTCTCAGGCAGGCTTCTGGGACGGTCGTTTGTGCTCGGGCACGTTTGCTCCCCACCTGGTCACTGGCACCTGCTTGTCCCACCATCCCGGCCTCCTAAAGCCTTGCCGATGTTGACCTTGAAAATAAGGGAGTAGAATCACCAGCAAGATGGGTTTATTTAAGAATGGCAGAGGGTGGGGCGCCCGGGGGCACGGTCGGGGGAGCAAGCAACTCGTGATTTCAGCTCAGGCTGTGATCCCAGGGTGGTGGGCTGGGCACGGAGCCCGCTTGAGATCGTCTCTCTCCCGCTGCCCCTCTCCCACACGCGCTCGCTCGCCCGCTCTCTCAAAAGAAAAAAAAGGAAAGAAAAGAAAATGGCAGAGAAACTGAATTCAGGATGTGCAAGGTGTGGCGAACCACAGGCGGGTCCAGAGAACACAGGGAAGTGGCTTCACAGAGAAGAGGAAGGTGGGAGGGGCTGCTCTGGAGGAAGGTCCACTGCAGGCCAGTGAGGGCAGCGGGTCCGGGCGCGGGGTCAGTGCCGGGACGGCCGGGGTGGGGGCCCAGAGGGTCCACGGCTGCTGTCTGGCTCAGCCGGGGGTGACAGGGAGGAGGCTGGCGAGTGGGCAGGGGGCTGCGTGCCCGGGGTGCGTGTTCGTGACCGGCCGACAGCCCTGCTGCGTCAGCCAGGGGCTGAGTGAGGCCCTGCTGGCCCCGCCCCGGCCCCCTTGGATCACCTTGAGAGGGGGTTCAGTTCCTGGATGTCCACCGGGCTTGCAGACCAGACAGGAACAACTGGCGTGTACTGGCCCCCCGCGAGCCTGCCGTGGCGGCTGCGGAGTGTCCCTGGTGGCCTCCGCATCCAGGGGGTGCTCCTTCACCCCGAGGGGGAGGCTGCTCCTCAGCATGTCTGCACAGCCACCTCCAGGGCTCCTGGAGGCTCCCTGGCACCAACTACTGCTCATTCCGGGTTGTAAAACGCCCAGTGTCCTCCTCTGACCTCAGCTCTGGGTGACCCGCCCTCACCTTCAGGCGACGTTTAGTTCCGGGAATGGGTGGTTAATGACCCCCCACAGCTCCAGGCAGTGCGTGTCTGACAGCCCAGAAGATGCTGCAGGTCCTCAGGCGGGCAGGGGCGAGGCGTGCAGCTGGGGGAGTGACCTGTCTCTCGCATCTCCAGGGAAAACCAGCTCCTGGCTTCAGCCGGAGCAAATGCCACTCGGGGCCTCAAGGGTGGGAACTCTGCATCTTTTTAAAAATTTATTTTTATCTTTGTTTATTTTTGAGAGACTGAGTGCTAGTGAGGAGGTGCCGCAGTGAGAGAGGGAGACACAGAATCCGAAGCAGCTCCAGGCTCTGAGCTGTCAGCACAGAGCCCGACGTGGGGCTTGAACCCACAAGCCCTGAGATCATGACCTGAGCTGAAGTTGGATGCTTAACCTACTGAGCTGCCCAGGCGCCGCTCCCTGGTTGGGTTTTAATTCAATCCAGTACTGGTTTTAATGGGGTCCCAGTGGAGGTCCCACAGCCAGAAGCGGCTAGACCAGAGATGTGGAGGGGATCACGTTAGACCAATGAGGAGGAAACCTCACACGGGAGTCTTAAGATTGGCAGCTGTCCTGGTGACTTAGGTGGCTGTCCTGTGCCCGAGACAGTTTTGTAGAAGGACAGGAATGAAGAGAGGACATCGAGTTTCTGGGTCTTATTACCATTCTGGCAGGGGTACTAACTTCCAGCCAAGAGGCAGGCTTCCTCTTCCTCTTTAGAGCAGCCACGGGCTCGAGTGGCCTGAGCGATTGACATGAAAGTGTTCCGGTAAGACCGTGCTCCTTGAAAAGCCTCTGAAATGAGAGCAGGGGAAGGAAGAGGAATTACTTGCCAAGTTTGCACTGGCTCAGAGTCCAGATGAAAAGACTCTAAGCCCCAGTTTGGGTGCCAGATGAGGGGGTCTGGGTGCTGGTGGGGTTCGGAACTGACAGCCAAGAAAGAATTCTTGGAAGACATCTTTGGTGCAAAAAGGTGATTTTATTTTAAACGCAGGGGGACAGGACCGTGGGCAGAAGGAACTGCGCTGGGCTTGTGAGGAGTGACTGATTATATACCTTTAGGTTGGGACGGGGTCAAGGGCAGTGTAAGTGCCCCTTACACTTACAGTGTAAAATTCTCTAAGGAATTTTGGAAACAAGGTTTCCAGGACCTCAAGGAGCTAGCTGTTAGGAACAGGTCACGTGTTCCGTCCTGAGACCCTTCCGATGTGTATCAGGGGCCGCAGCCTGGAGTAGGAGCGCCAGCGTGTATCCTGGGGCAGCTGAGGTAAAGGAGGTAGACTTCCAGGATCCTGGGGGTTGGGATAGTGTGAAGGCAAGATTCCCTTCTGCGTCCAGCAAAGTGTCATCATCAAGACAGCTGAGCTCCTAGAGGAGGTCACCCTGCCGGTTTCAAAGACGTGTCAATGGGCCGTAGGCAGTAAGGGAATTTAATTTTTCATTTGCCTTAGTTTCCCACATCACCATGGCAAGCACTTTAACCCCTTTCCTTTGTTCTTGGGTGGCCAGGAGTGTCCGAGGGATATCACACAGATCCCACCAGGGGGCGGGGGTGCTAGCTTGTACCTGGCCCTCAGCTTGCCCCACGCTCCCTCATCCAGAACAATGGCATTTCTGAGCGACATGCCTGCCTTCGGACTCAGCATTCCGTGGAGGCAGGGCAGCACCCTCAGGCCTTGTCAACTTGCCTCTCCTGGCACGGAACCACCAGCTTACGAGCAGAGCGAGGGGGATGGGGCTCCAGAACTCTCCGCGGCATCTCCATTCCACAAGGTGGCTGGTGGAAGAAGAGGTTATGGCGGTGCTGACCTTCCTTTGAAACAAATCAGCTCTATTCATAATCTGAAACTAAGCACAAGTAACTACAGTTTGCATAAAATAATTCGAACATTTAAAAAACAACCTAAATTAAGAGGTGTCTGGGCGGCTCAGTTGGTTGGGTGTCTGACTCTTGATTTCAGCTCAGTCATGATCTTGTAGTTTGTGGGCTTGGGTCCTGCGATGACTTGTGGAGCCTGCTTGGGATTCTCTCTCTCCCTCTCTCTCTCTCTCTCTCTGCCCCTCCCTTGCTCACATTATAATTTATTTTTAAGTTTATTTATTTATTTTGAGAGAGAGACAGTTTCAGAAAGCGCGAGTCAGGGAAGGGCAGAGAGAGAGAATCCCAAACAGGCTCCCCACTGTCAGCACAGAGCCCAACATAGGGCTTGAATTCACAAACCATGAGATCATGACCGCAGCTGAAGTTAGACACTTAACCCACTGAGCCACCTAGGTGCCCCTAGACATTATAATTCTTTAAAAAAATTTTTTTTAATGTCTTTATTTTATTTTGAGAGACAGAAACAGAGCACGAGTGGGCAAGGGGCAGAGAGAGAGAGGGAGACACAGAATCTGAAGCAGGCTCCAGGCTCTGAACTGTCAGCACAAAGCCCGACATGGGGCTCGAACCCATGGACTGTGAGATCATGACCTGAGCCGAAGCTTAAGCGACTGAGCCGCCCAGGTGTCCCTTTTTTCTAATTTAAAAAAAAATGTTTATTTATTTTTGAGAGAGACAGAGTGTGAGCGGAGGAGGGGCAGAGAGAGGGAGACACAGAATCTGAAATTGAGCTGTCAGTGTAGAGCTCGATGTGGGGCCCCAGCTCACAAACTGTGAGATCATGACCTGAGTGGAAGTTGGACACTTAACTGACTGAGCCACCCAGGTGCCCCTGGACGTGATAATTCTTAATATAAAATAGTTTCTACAAATCAACCAAAACCTTTGAGTGCAGTAACAACTGCTGGATCTGAATACAAATGAGAAATAAAAACGACACATGAAAACTTATTTGACATGACTAGGCATGACACTTACTTGACTATCAATCTGGCAAGGACGTAATTGAATCCGTCAGGGTGCCAGAAGAGGCCTTTCCACTCTTCCGGAAGGCAGAAGGCACCAGAGCTTCACTCCGGGCAGGAACGCTGACCTGTCCACTCTGCCCTAGGCCCTGCGCCCGAGGCAGCACCTGTCCCGCAGATGCGTGAGGACTCGGCACTGCTGAGGTGCGGTGTTCAATGCCGGTGTGGACAGCGATAGTAAGTCGACCTTCAGTCACGGCACACCCGCAAGACAGTTGTTAAAACATGTAGAAGAATATGTGGAACAGATTAAAAAGTCTGTAATTTATTAAGTACAAAAGCTAATATAAAAGCATATGATCCTAATTTTGTAAAAATCTTTAAAAAGAAAAAATTCCTGAAATGATTTTTATTAAACACTAATGCTGCGATTAGTCAGAGGTAGGATTATAGGAGATCTTAATTTGCTTCTTTACACTTGAATGTGCTTTGTAGATTTTATGCTAGAAGCATAAATGCTTTTATATTCAGAAAAAAGAATGCATGATAAAATACATCCTATTTGGGGTAATTTAAAAAACATTTTCACACATTTCAAAGCGCAGAATTACAAACAGTTAATACCTTTTATTAACATGATATAAAAAAATTTCAGTGTGATATACAGAATTCCCAGAGAGTAATTTTAAAACATTTTAATGTGCTTCTTAAAATCTGACTTTACAAGACACCTTATCTTACTACCACTGACCTTTCAATACAAAAATTTTACAGTATTTGTTTGCTATAAAACTACAACATTAAGATTAGGGTTAGGTAGTTTTTCCCTGCTGGCCATTCTGTTATAAGGAACGTCCATCAGTCCGCCGCTAGAACCTCTGTATGTCAAACAATAAATTACACAGATTATGTACATAATTACAACAGGGTTATTAGAATTCCAGTATGCTGTCCCGTACTAGCCCCGGCTCAACACCACACGCAACAGAACTACTATGCACGTGCTATTTGTAGCCAAATATGTGTAGGATGTGAGAGTCCGCCCAGTTAGCCAGACCCATCCGGTGGTGAATTTAAAATGGTAGAGAATTAGTAATAGCTTTGTTAGGCACTGTTCCAGGCCAATTCCTGAAAAACCTGGTTGTTCCTAGGAAGCATGCATAATTCATAAATTTTCCCACCCTCAATCCCCCCCAAACCCCACAACTTCATAACACACTCTTTAATAGCTATATAAAAATAATCTGTCTTAAGATTTAAGCTTTGCTTCAAATTCTTAAAAGTATCTAAAGGATTTTACATTCTTTTTGATTTAGGTTTACTATATTATATTACATCAGTCAGTTTCATCAAGTTTGAATAAAATAACTGAATATGGTTTGGCCAAGTTTTATAGGCACACAATTCAAACTGTGAACGCCGGGCAGGCAGGGGTCTGTCCACGGCCCCCAGACTGCGTGCGGGGTGCTCAGCAAATAGCACTGATGACCTGAAAGCCTCAGATGCTGCCACCAATGCCCTCCAGGTCTGTTGAATAAAAATAACAGTTCCACACAAGTGCTTGTACTGAGAAGAATTCATGTTGTGGACTTGGGACAACAGGTATGGTCCCTGCACAGCATGAAGTTACAAACCTGGGGTGGTCGTTTCAGACTAAATGCCGGTTTGTCTTCCCCAAAGCATCTCAGCTGACAGCCCCAAATGGCACTTACTGAGTACTCGTGATAACAAATGCAGACAACTGGGCACGCCTGTTTCAATAAGGAGACCAGCAAAGGCAGTGCCGTGTGGCCACAGCAGGACCTCGGGTCTGGGAGGGGGGAGGGCAGACCAAGTCTCCCTCCCTCCATCACTCTGCTCCTCCCCAGGGGCCTCAAGTTCTTTCTGGCATGAATTCTATACATGAAGTTGTCATTTGAAGTGGGAATAAATAATTGAATTTTTAAAATCAAGAACTATATTTTTAGCCTAAAACAAGTGCAAACTCGCAGCACAGCAGAGCGCTCGCGATCCCTCGCCACAGCTACGCCAGGCCCCCTCACAGGCACCTGCCTGTTCAAGTACTGACAAAGGTCCTCAAAGATGAAAACATTTCTTCTAAGAGTCAGGAAGTGGTTCCTAAAATGAGATGTGGGGATCCTTGGGATGGATCCGTAAAAGCAGAGTGCACAGCATTCTGTGAAGACTGGAGTCTTTTCTTCTGATGGCTGCAGACAGTGTGGTGCCTTCGCGAGTCCCCTGTGACAGGCTCCCGCACCGGGAGCCGGGACCACGCCTGTCTCGGGAACGTGGGGCCGACGGGCCGCGCTCACATGTTGTAGGCGACATAGATGGGGTCCAGCTGGTCGGCCAGGAAGCCATCACGCAGGTGCATGCGCTGCTTCTCGCCCCGAGAGTTGATGGGGATCACACCTGGGTCCACAATGACCACCACACCCACGACCAGGTGATGCTCCTCCAGCACGACATTCGTCACCAGGGCCACCAGGTCCAGTGCATCCTGCTCCAGCCCGTCCAGCTCCACCACCACCACCAGCAGGTTGGTCCAAGTAAACACAGCACTGCAGGGAGAGGACAGATGGCATCACACACGGGACGGCACAGGCTTCTGGGGACAAACGGACAAGTGGGAAATCGTGCCAAGTACAGAGTGGTTGAAGTCACACTACTGCCTAACATAATTTAAAGGTTAGGCTAAATGTGTTTTATAGGCTCTTTCTTCTAACTGAAGTCCTTGGTAAGAACCAATAGTATTATTTGATGTTGAAAGTTGTATGTGTCCCGATTCAAGCTCCCTACAAAGTGAAGAAATTGTGAGTCACGAACATTTAAATTTAAAAATTTGCATTAAAAGCAGAAACACTTCAGGATAACTGTAGAGACCAGACTCTCGGTTTAAAACTGTCAGGAAACGAGAGAGGCTGCGAGAGGCTGGGGGTCTGCTGCTGGAGAGGCCGGTGCCCACCAGCACGCTCCCCGTGGAGAGGGTCTGCAGGGGCAGAGGCAGGGGCCTGCAGCCCCCGGCTCTGCCCCAGAGGAGAGGCTGGACGGGCAGGGCGGGACTTGGCTCTCACCACTCGGCGATGCTCCTGTGGGCTCGGACCACAGACGTCTCGATGTCGATGGGGTGATAGCGCATGCCTCTCAGCTCCAGCGTCTCATCCAGAGATCCGACCACGTACAGCGCATCGTGTCGCTCTGTGAACATGGTGCACAGCCCTCAGAAGGGCACCCGGTGAACACTGAGCACCTTCCGTGTATCCACGGCAGCCCAGAGCCGCGCTCTGTGGGATGGGGGCTCGCTGTCCAAACAGCACGTGACAGCAAGCCCTGTGAGTGAGCCGTGCAGAGGCCCGAAGGCGGTGCCGCCCCTCAGTCCCTTGTGAGGGCACCTGTGCAGCTGGGAGCACCTCAGGAAAGTCATGTCAGTGAGTGAACACAGGTTCCGAAATAGCCCGCACCGTCTCTGGAGAGAAGACAGCGTCTGCAGGGGTACCAGGGTTCTGACTTGATCTGTCAGCCTGCTGTGGCCTAAGGGACTCTGCAACTTTCAGGCTGATGCGAGGGGAGGGCCTGACGGCCTGATCACTGACACCCCCACATCCTCAGCAGAAGCCGAGGGTCCAAGGCCCGCGAGGGACAGCCGCAGGGCAAAACAGTGATTTCCAGAGAAAACTGCTATCAGAGCACGTCCTTTGTCCCCACGCCTGAAGATCCGCGCTCACAGCACAGGATGAGGGGGTTGGCAGGAGTCCCTGAGCTGCCGCGGCATGAACGTCAGACTCTGGGGCCACGGCAGCAGACCTCCTGTGCGGTATGGACAGACCCCAGGGCACACACGGCCTGTGTGCAGGGGGTTAATGGTAACCCTCACCTCCACTGGCGTCAGTGAGCTCCGTTCTCCGAAGGAAACCAAGGTAGCCAGTCCTCGCCCAAATGGTCTGTGTGTCTCCAAAACTCAGCCGGGCACTGAAGTGGTCAGCGTGGAGCGCCTCTTCCCCGTAGACCGTGTAGTAGCCGGTGGCGTTGTGGGGGCTGCTCACCCAGATCTGGTGGGGCCCAGGGGACAAGAATGTTGGCACGTCACAAACGCTGGGCACAGGTTCTGCCATGAGACACCCACTGGCTGAGGGTGTTTACAAAGACACTGAACAAAGGCGGGGGAGAGGGAGTTGTTTTCAGTGTCTCTCGTCTCATGGCTCAAGTTAAACTTCAGGCACAGAAAGCAAACAAGCAACTTTTCTCTCCGAGCGAAGCACCCCCTCCTTCACCCTGGGAGCCAGGGGTGGAGGGTGGGGGGGAGGACTCTGCAGTGCGGATGAGCTCACAGAGCTGCCTCCCCACTGTTCACATCAAACTACTACTGACAGTGAGAAAGAGTTGGAAGCTTGTCCCACGTCCACACAGGGACAGGTGAAGGGGCTGAGGGCTCACAGGACAGAGCGGGCACGGACACTACCTCCCCTGCAGATGCGCTAAGTCCACACGCACCCATGCACCCTTGTCGGCCACACCATGCTAGCAGTACCAAAGGTGTTGTGGGCCCCTGGGGCATCCTTCCACACGCTGGGCCCATCCAGGACCCACAGTCTGCTCCCCAGACTGAGCGCCTGGCTCTAGACACAGGTGGCATCTGAAAGATGAGGTGGGTTCCCAGCCTGGCGCAGACCCTCTGTGACCATCTCGGAGGCAAACTGTTCCCCTAACAGGCGTGGGTCCAGCTGTCCAGCAAGAGGGACGGCTGAGGGGAGGCCCCATGCTGACCACACCCAGCCCTGGCACGGGCACACCTTCCAGTCACAACACTGAGCGACCCCGGGGAGGCCCTGTGCAAACAGCCCCGAACCCCATCCGCCAGGGCACTGGCTCCCCAGCACCCTCGTGAGCCTGAAGCCCATCGTGACAGATCAACTCGGGCCTCTACTAGGCCCCCGGGGGACAGTTACTCTGGACGTGCTCCCACACACTTGTGCAAAGCCTGCACCCTCAGGATGTCGAGGACCCTCCCTCCCGGCCTGCGCTGCCCTGCACCCAGTCCCTCCCTCAGAGGACAGCAGTGTTGCTGCGGCTCCTTGGGCCCCCCACCCACAGGACTCAAGGGTTCCCTTTGCTGGAGGGCAACCCTGGAGTGGGCTTCATCCTGCAGGACCCGAAATCCTCTGCTGAGAATTCCCGACTCTGGGATGGATCAGGGAGAGAGGAAGGGGCAGCTGCTGAGGCCGTGGGGGCTCCGGTCCCTCCGCCTTACCTCTCCCAGATGTGAGTCTCCAAGGGGCCCTTTGGTCTCGGTGTGTGCAATAATGACCTTCACCCCAGGGAGGATCTGAAAGGAGAGTGTCGTGCACATGTGAGTGACTGGGAGGGCTAGAAACCAATCTAAACCTGACTTTGAATTTTAATAAATAAGAGACTTTTTTTTTTTTTTTTAAAGTAGGTTCCATGCCCAGCGCAGAGCCCAACGCAAGGCTTGAACTCATGACCCTGAGATTAAGACCTGAGCTGAGATCAAGACTTGGATACATAATGGACTGAGCCACCCAGATGCCCCTAAAAGAGACTCTTTAATAGATAAAATAAATAGTGGATCTTAGCAAAGTTATCCCCGTTCCTAGGGACAAACCCTACTTTGGACATCAAGAGGGGTGAGGAGGGTTTGTTCCCATAAGCATCCGCCACATCTGGGGTCTTTCACTAAGGACACAAGAGGACAACCTGCCCCTGTGTGGCTCCCGTGTGGGGTGCTGTCCACACACCATGCCTGCCTGCAAGGGCTCTGTGTTTCAGCCCTGTGATCGATCCCCAGTCCTGCACTGGGAAGCTAGCTAACTGTGAGGGCACGGCTGGCTCAGGGGCTATGGAGAACATTCCAGAGGAGGGCACCCAGCTCAGAGGACCCCACGCCTGGGCATCAGTCAGACCATCCAGACACCTGTTCTGTCCTGGGTGGCTTCCCCACGTATAAAACAGATGTCAGTGGGGCCCTCCAGGAAGGTGGAAGGGTCGAGGAGTCACAGGAAGGTGTGGATGCAGGCCCTGTTGCCCATGGTCACCCTTCCACCTCTCCCCCAGCTCAGCTCCAGCCACCCTCACTCCAGGACCTTTGCAATAGCCCAGCCTTTTGCCCCACGTCTCCATGGCTGGCCCTCCTCAGGAGCCTGACCATTCACCCTCCACAGACCCCGGGGCCGGTCCTGCCTCCCTAGAGGCAGCTGTGACCATCAGGATGTGTGAGCAGAGCTGGGGCAGCCCTTCCAGGCTGCATGAGCTATGCCAATCTCCATTTCTCACCTCTGGGCTCGTGCAGGTATGGGACAGGCCACCACCTGCGCTCTTGACCCTATCACGGGTACGCAGCAGGAGCCGTGGGAAATCTGTGATTGCGGGTCGTCTGTTCCTGGCCACGCTGGGTACACAGCCCTACCCTCAACGGTGCTGTCTCCTAGTGCCCAGCGGCTTAGTCAGCACCCAGGCCATAGCCCCCATCCTCATCACTCTGCCTGACAGGGCCGTGTGGGTGTTCTTCTTTCCCTTCAACTTTCCCTGGTTCTGAAGAGGACTGCTCTCCAGATACCCCTGAAGGCACTGAAGGCATTGGGCTCTGACCCAAGGGGCCCATGGCCTCAAGCCCCACAGTGGGAGATCTTTCTGGGTGTCTGCACCTGAAGCCCTCCCGTTCTGGGCATTAGCTCAGAGGTGTCCTCGTGTGTGCTGATGGTGCAGAGATGAGCCTCTGCATCAGCCCAGCCCCAACCACGGTTGACCTGTGTCCATCAGGACATTTTTAGCCATTGGCACCCGCCAGGTGCTAACGTAAGAAAGGACCTGGGTGTAAGTCCCAGCTTCTGCTACCTTTCCAGACTCCGTCAATGGCAGACTGTGAGGAGAACCCCGTTCTACCAAACGCACCCTAAAAATTAACAAGGGAAATGTAATCAGAAACTGTAACGGTCAGTCTGTAGACAACACCACGCCTCCGGACTTTTGCTTACGACCTTGCTGTGACCTTGGAGCAGTGACCACCAGCTCCACGTGCACCAGCTCCAACTGCCCTGCTTACGTGCCACCATCAGGGCAGGGGCTTGCTCTAGGTTTCTTTGGGGCCCTCCCTGGCCCAGCTGGCCCCACCCGAGGAAGCCCCACCACTGTTTACCTCAAGCTGCAGCGTGGTCACGGTTGAGGATCCAGAGCCAGGATCAAGCTTCAGAGCTGGGCGGGACCCAGACCCACAGGTGCATACCATGGCCCCCAGGGCACATTTGCCGATGTGAAAACTAAGTCTTATCTTAAAATGGTGTCATGTGGAAAACACCCTTGGCTTGGCTGGTTTACCTGTTTTCTGTCCCATGAGAAGACAGGCCAAGAGTTCGCACCTGACACCATCCCTCCCGGCCGTGGGAACAGCTACAGGGTTGCTGCCTGAGCTGAGCTGACACAAGGGAGAAAGAAGCCCAGGCTCCCCCGGTGGACTCAGCCAGACAGCTGGCAATGCCAAGGCGTGGGAGGTCTGGGCAGGGCAGACCCCGCCTGCAGAACGTCGCCCGTGGGTGTGGTAGGCCCTCACCTGTCATGGCGTAGTGCCCTCATGTCCACGTAGACGGTGGTGGGGTCCGGGCCGGCCGTGCCCTGGAAAGGAGAGCAGCGGAGGACCTTCCCTTCATCTCGTTTTCAGGAGCGCGTCCGCATCTACACATGTGACAGCTCCCCCTGGGCTGGCCCTCAGGGGACGCCCAGGAAGGCGGTGGCTCTGCTCGCGGCACTGAGCATGCCCAGGGCATGGATGACTTCTGTCCAAACATCTACGTGGCTTGACAACACTGAGAGACTTGTTCAATAACACTGAATGGAAAACTCAAATCCTACAATTTTACATGTCTGTTCTAACAGCTTTCTGTTCCCGCTCGTCCCTATTCTCTGTGCTTGGTAAAAACACCACCATAGGTTTTGGAAGGCTTTTTCACCAGCCGTCAGATCAGGCCTGGGCTCTTGCCAGCTGACTGCATTCTCCTGAGGGCTGAGTATGGCACAGTCTCTCTCGTGGACTGGACCAAAGGATGTCTCCCTGCTCTCCTCTCATCGGACACGTGGACACTGGTCCTGCTGACGATGTTATATGTTCTATTTAATCGATAAGGAGTGTCGAGTTAAATGGACACTCTGCTCAATATCACTGTCTGAAGATGCCAGACACTGTAACCTATGTCTGCCCTGGAATTAAAACAAAAATGCCTCTTTGAGACCAAACACTGACCTTCCTCCAGAGGTAACTCTAGGACTATTAAATTCTTTTGAAAATAGCTTTGCTCTTATATTTGGTTTCAAGGGAGCTTTTATAACATGTCAATAATATCCACTGTGAGCAAAATCAGACAGCAAAAGAAACATATATTTGTCTGGAACTCACAAGAAGGTCACATAAACTCATGGGGGAAGCACAGAGGTGCCTTGAGGTTGAGGTCAAGGTCATACCTGCTCAGCCAGCTTTCCCAGCCTGTTGGGCTGACAGAGGCAAAGAAGGCCAGCAGAGCGAGACAGGGAGGAGACAGCCACAGGAAACACAAACAGAAAGCAACAGGCCACGTGAGAAACACACGGTAAGAGAAAGCAAAATACGTCACTGCATCTCAAAGTACAAACGTGAACAACCCATTAAGATTTTTGCAATCATATGTGGCATCCCACGTGCTGATAATAGAACAGACACCTTCAAATATTGAGTAAATGCTGAGCAGAGGGTAAGGTCTTCACTTATAGCCACTAACGATGCATCAGCAGCCCGATGCTCAGCTGTACTTTCTATACTAGGGAGGGACATTAGGAGGGGACCCTGGCCCACCTCTTCCTGCCGCACAGCAAGGGTCTGTGGCTTGGAGAGGCCAGCAGTCTTCCAGGCTGAGAGGACAGCAGCAGGAATGCCCGGAAAACAGGGCAGTATCTGCATGTAAAACCTGCCCTGCGCCTGGCAGCTGTGTCGTGGGCCGAGGACCAGGGCTGAGCAAAGGCTCTGGAAGCTACGCAACAGCCCAGGACCTGGGCCCGCGCTGGCTCCGGTGATGCCTCTTCTGCCCTGTGGTTCCCGAACCACTTCGTGGAGTAAGGCATTCAGTATGTTTTTAGAAAGAAGTGAAATGGAGATACTAGCACCAAATCTGGAAAATAGCCAGTCATCTGAAGAAGGAGTAAACAGCACTATAGTGAGCTATTCAATTTCTAAAACTTTGTGTTTCCTTTTAATATGTAAAATACCTTCATGTTTCAAAAATTAACTTGGGGCAAGACAAATCACATTAATTAATGTTTCAATTTAAAATTGCTGTCTTAATAAGTTTATCTCGCTTTAAAAAATAAGCTACATGTTGTAGCCTTTGAGATTTCCCCCAAAAGTTAATAGTCACTGCTCAAGAACAACTTGAGTTGTTTCCAGGCAAGCCTTTATTCATCAACGAGACTAGAACATCTTTTAAAACACAGCTTCCGGCTCACAAAGCCTACTGGTCACATGTAGGTGAAACACCAAGCGCTCAGAGGGCAAGCAGGGCAGGACAGCGAACGCACGGAGGGCGAGGGCAGCGGGAGGCCCGGGGCAGGCCTTACCTGGAGGCAGATGGCCACGTTGACCCTGCACCCGAACGTGGTGCTCACAGCGCGCGCTGGCAGCCCCAGGTCCTTGAACAGCTTGGAGAAGGACTGTGTGAGCGCGATCCTGGGCCGCTCCTCAGCCACCACCATGCAGGTGCGGACGCAGGACAGGTTCACCCCCTTCGTCTGCAGGCGGACGGGCGTTGGGGAGGAGGGGACAGGGGAGGTTAGTCCCAGAGACCCAGGGCAAGTGAGATGCAAACCCCGCCTCCCAGCTGGTCCCATTCCTCAGGGTCCTAACTATGGATGCACTGGAGACTGCCCACCCCTGGGTGCCCTCCCCACACCCACTCCTGGCATCCAGGAGGTTCCCGCCACTGCACACAGCTCTGGCTACACCCCAGGCCCCAGGGACCCTGAGGTGTGCTGCTCCGAGCTAGTATTGCGCCTTTCCCCACAACCCCGGCACCTCTGCCTGGGTCTCACACCCTCCTCTGCTGTGTGGGGTGTGCGGATGAAGGAAGTGACCTCTAGGGGTGTAGGGAAGAGGGCACATGGAGCCAGTGCAGTTCAACTCCTGGAAAGGGTTTTCCATTTCCACAAACAGCGTGAACAGATCTTGGGATCTACTTTAAAGGTTCCCAGGGGCCCAGTTCAGAACCAACGCGGAGCCCCTGGTTTGGGCACTTTGAGACGAAGGAAAGCAAGGTGCTGGGCAGGCCTCGGTGGCAGGCAGGGCTGGACACTCACCCTGAGGACGCCGGTCTGCGCGCCCAGGCCCTTGGTGCACATTTCCATCACGGAGTAGGAGCAGAAGGTGACGCGGGCCTTGTACTGGCTGACGGCTGACAGCCACAGGGACACGTTGCTCTCTAGCTCCAGCGGGGGCACCAGGACCGACTGGTGTCCGGAGTAGACGCTGTGAGAGAGGGCGCAGGGAGAGTCAGGACAGCTGTGGCGCGGCTCTGTGTTAGTCTGCAGCCCGGGAGCCTCAGGGATGCCCGGTCCACCTGTGCCAGAAGGGCCTGGGGCACCCACTTCGGTCTCCCCTCCTAGGACACTTTTTTTCTAGCCAGAACAGGACACAATTCTGCCCTAATGTCAAGTGGATGTTTCGATAGGAAGTACTATGGGGAGCAGGGGTGACACAGAGCGGGTCTAGTCTCCGTCCAGGCACCTCAGAAGGATCCAGGGTCACAAATTCGGGTCAGGGTCCACCAGCTGGAGACTCTGGCTTTCTTCTTCCAAAGATCTGTCACTACTTCCTAGTATTTGATGAGAGTAAGTAGTCTCTTCCCCATTACTAGTAATGGATACTGTTTATATTTAATGAAAAATGTATTTTTACTCTTACTCAATTTCAGACTCAGCCTCCAATCCTTCTCATCCCCAAACAAACCTCCTCACATGTGTATCTTAGGCTCCCTGGGCATCAAAAATGAACGTTAAGGCTCCAAAGACTGACACAAGCAATTCTAGCCCTGCAGGTGAGCGTGGTACCTGCACATTCGCCTGCGTACTCACCTGCAACACTCAGCTGCACACACCCACACACTCACCTGCACAAACCTGCACCACTCACGTGTACACTCACTTGCAATACTCAGCTGCACACCACCTGCAACACTCACCTGCACACTCACCTGCACACATTTGCAGCACTGACCTGCACACTTACCTGCACATTCACCTGCAGCACTGAATTGCGCACCACCTGCACACTCACCTACACACCACCTGCAGCACGGGCTTGCACACACCTGCACACTCACCTGCAACACTTGTACACCACCTGCAGCACTCACCTGCACACTCACCTGCACCAATGACTTGCACACCACCTGCACACTCACCTGCACAGACACCACAGGGCGAAGCCGAGGCCGCAGTAGGGGTCAAGGCAGATGGCGATCTGCCTCGAGGGGTACAGCTCACACTGTAGCTTTATGGAGCGGCACAAGGCACTTGTGGCTGCGTGTGACATCTGAAGTACGATGAAAGTTCTGGTCAGTGATGTGAGGGAGACACTGAACAGTGCCTGCTGGACCACAGCCGCCAGACACATTTAGTTCTCCATACAAACCAAATAATGTATAGGAAATTGCACACTAAAAATCTTCTAAATGAGATTTCAGAATGACAAAAAATTTTAATGGAGCTCTCGCCTCCTGGTAAGGAGACAGACTCATCAAAGCTACCTGCTCCCAAAGACAGTCAGAAATCTCAGTTTAGATGTTACCAAAGAACATCAAAATATGCACTGTTCCCAGGCTAACCTAATTTTGGGGGTTTACTGGTATTTAACACAAACTTCAAGGAACAACAATGTTGCTTCAAGCTCTGGATATGAGTGAGGACCTGCATAACCCCTCACCCACCCTCCTCTCCGCCCACCCCATCAGAGGCTGAAGCAAGTTAGAGCTATGGTCAGAGGGCTCACCTTCACACCTGCTAATATGCCCGTAGTTGATACGCTGAAATCCAAGTATGCGAGCAGGTCTGGGGACGGCGGCCTGAAAATGCTAGCCACCTTCTTTCTCGGTATGTCATCTATTGGACGGGAGACACAGGTCAGTGCTACTTCAGGCTCTCATAGGGAGAAAGAACACAGGATTCATACCTGGGGAGTCCTGGGGAGAGCGAGTGCAGAGCACAGGGAGGCCTCGAGACAGCAGGCCATGTGGGTACACGGGGAAGCTCTTTTTAACCTTCAGGGAAATGTCATGTGGAACAGACCCACCATGACCACTTTGAATGTGTGGGGAAGCGGGGGAGGGGGACACAGAGGGCAGGCAAGTCATACGAGCGGCACGGGAAGCCGCTTCATCCACCAGTGGGAGAGTTCAGAGGCTGGGGCAGAGCCAACGTTAACAAGAACTCTGACCGCAGAGAGCACTAGGGACCGGTTCTCAGGGCTACTGTGCTTCATCGTTTCTATGAGATGGTGAGGTAGGTAGAAACGAGTGAGGCAAGGGCTGGGGCCCACCCACCTCGCAGCAAGCTGGTGAAGCAATGGAACTCTCTGGAGCCAGTCTGCTCCTAAGCCCACCCCCGCCCCACATCAGCTGCCCTGGACCAGCTAGCCACCCGTGCCTGTAGATGGGTACTGGGCAGGTGGCCACAGACAACACAGTCCCTGACCTCTTGCCCTGGAGAGCGTGGACAGGTGCCTGCCAGGTGCGACAGGGAAGGAGGGACTCCTGCCTACTCAATGGCCAGCACCTCAAGTCACCAACAAAGCCTGTGGGTGCTACTAGTTTGGGGTGTCTCGATGGGGAGGGGCTGAGAGTATCAGGGTCCGAGGCACAGTGGTTCTGGGGTTTACGGCCTTCTTGGCTGGCCCACAAGCATTTCGTGGGGCGGGGACAAAGGACAGATGTGTGTGTGCTGTGGGACATGTGTCCTCACAACCACTGACTGCTGTACAGGCATGAGAGCAGTGAGGACAGGGGTGGTCTGCAGGCACACAGGCTTCGGATAAGGATCTTTGCTCCCCGCCGGTTCAGAGGCCCCACCGCGAGTGAAACCAGGAGGCGAGCTGCGAGCAACCCAGCGGCAAGGGCCCTTCTAGCAGCCTCCTCACCATTTACTTCAGCTGCTCTTACCAGCTTTTACATTTCGGCGGCAACGATGCAATTCCTACAACAAAGAAAGGAGAGGCGGTGTGTCCTGGCAGGGCCAGCACACAACCAGCGGTGCTGAGGACAGGTACCTGTATCTAGAATGGTTGGCCAGGTCCTGACATCCACGGCAGCCGCTGCATCTTTGGACTTGAGCAGCCGCATAATGGCCTGTGTGGTGAGGACGCAAGCAGACTTGCTGACCTGCAGAGCACAGGGGTTGAAGGCGGGAGTGAGACGCAGGGCCTGGGGGAGATGACACTCGTAGGGAGAGGAGACCACGGTCTACCAGAACAAGGGCCCTCCCACCAGGCCTGCCTGGCCGTCCAGGGCGCACAGATACCTCTACGATCATCTTGACGGTGGGAAGCGTGGTGGCCAGGTTCTGGGGGTGTGGGGGCCGCACAGTGACAGGCACACAGCCGCAGTACAGACAGCCATAGAAGGCAGCAATGAGGTCCACCCCTGGGAAGACACGTGGTCAGAGAGGGTCAGTGCAGGGTGGAACGTGGCTCACAGTGCCTCGTAGCATGGAATGGCAAGCAGGTGATGCAGGGTCTTGGTCATGCGCTGTGTGGGTCAACCACAACTTCTCTAAACTAATACAGTATTGAGACAGGGAAACTGAAGGACTCCGTAAAAATCTGCTTTTTGCTCCTTTTCCTGCTTCTATCCTGGCTAGGCTCTGCGCCCCCACTTTATACATGGCTCAGAATGCAAAGTGTATCTTCCCTGTACAGACAAGGAGTTAGTGATTTCTCCAGAACAGATCACATCCAAGGAAGGACCAGGTGAGAATGACTGGAGGAAGCCATCATATGCATATTCTAGACCACGGGCGCTAGACACGTGGACACCCAGGGCCCCTGGCTCCAAGAAGTAACACTTGGGCTCTCGTCTTTGTTCTAAGCAGCTCCTGGATGCCTGAGAGGACACATGCATGGGACCGCCATGCTCAGTAAGACCACCCAGATCCCAAAGAAGACAGGACTCTCCTTTCCTTTCTGATTCCCAGAAGACACTGTATGTACCTGCATTCCCTCTATATCCTCAATAAACTCTCCTGTCACCCCTGCCTCCCTGCACTCGATCTCTGTCCTGTGCACAACCAGGGGGCCTCTCGGCTGGTCCTGTGTGACCCCCTTGGCGTCCCGAGACCCGGCCTGCCGGCATCAGTATGTGTTGAACTCAGTGCTGTTAGGGATGCAGAGAGAACTGTCCTGAGAGGCTGGGGAGACGATGGGGGGTGCCCATGGCACAGAGGACACCCTGTGTGTCAGCAGCACCCTGCCTGCCATTCCTGTGTGCCGGGGCCAAGCGCAAGGTAGGTGAGCAAGGGCTGAAAGGAACCCTTCTGAGGGGCAGGCTGCCCAGCTTGGAAAAGGAGGGCAACACGGGAGGGGTCCACCCCTGCCAGCAGAAGGTGAGGAGGAGGAGGAGGCAGGGGTCCCCCCCAGGAGGAGAAGGTGGGCAATACAGGCAGGGGTCTGTGGAGAACTGGGAACACCAGGGCTGCGCCCCCTCCCCCCCAAGTGCATGTGTCCGGGGCCATGCGTCTTGCTCTCAACCGTACATCATAACACACGACCACCAAAATGTTCCTTCCAATTTCCAAATGTTTAAACTTTCTCATATTTAAAACTTAGGGGGAATTATGCCACACTTAAAACCTGTATTTCTGCCCTGAACTCAGTCCGATATGAGACGCATGCTCCCTCCCCCCAACCGTGGAGGCCCCTCTAGACGCTGCCCCTCAGAGCACACCAGACCCCACTTGTCAGCCTCAAGCTATTTCAATTCCAGAGTCAAAATAAATACGCCAGCTGTAACCTGGCTGGTGGGCTTCACCGGATTACGAGTTCCCAGTGCTCCAGCGGAATTAATAGAGTGACGCTGCACCAAGGACAGCTCAGCACACCTGGGGTCGAGCTGGCTCCTCGGCACCGCTGCCACAGGACCAGCCATCTGCGCTGGGCCGCAGGGCAGCCAGGAGCACCGAGTGAAGGGACAGCAGGTGCCGGCACGCAGCAGGCCAGGGCACCATGCGTGTGCGGTCCCTGCCCGACACAGCACACAAGAGGGATGTGGCCAGGAGCTCATTTCCTTGAGTTCACAAAACTCATGCTGTTCCTCCTGTCCTAGGAATCACCAGGTGAACAGGTAGGGAGAATCCAATCCCACCAGCACCCAACTCTTCTGCAGCTTCCAGAGAGCACGGGTTCTTAATCCCTTGGATCTCACATCCTTTTGAAAATTGGAAGAAAGTCTCGGACTCCCTCTTCACCCCCAAGTAATACACAACACACGTGCCTGTGGCATTTGCAAAATATCTGCACCCAAGGCGGGGTTCTGGGCCTCCCAGCTGAGACCACAGCTCAGTCCTCAGCTCTTAAACTCTCCACCTGCCAGATAAGTTTATGAAATGTAAATTTATGTAAATTTCGGGGTGGCTAGGTGCCCCAGCCTTAACCATCAGCTCAGGTCACAGGTCACGGTCTCACAGCTTGTGGGTTTGAGCCCTGCATCAGGCTCTGTGCTGACAGCTTGGAGCCTGGAGCTGCTTCAGATTCCGCTCTCCTGGCTCTCTGCCTCTACTCCCCTCACACCCACTTGTGTTCTCTCTCGCTCTATCTCTCAAATATAGACATTAAAGAGTTTTTTAATCAAAAAAAAATAAAATATAAATTTAGACCTTCAGCATACATTTTCTTTTTTGTTGTTAAAAATGGCTTATGGGGAAGCCATGATTATGACTGACTCTTGATTTAGGCTCAGGTCATTATCTCACAGTCCGTGAGTTCCAGCTGTGCTGACACTGCAGAGCCCGCTTGGGATTCTCTCTCCCGCTCTAAAATAAATAAACTAAAGGAAAAAAAAGAGAAGCATGCAAGGCATTTCCCCGTTAGCTCAGGCCTTCCCTGTGTGAGCACTCCTGCATGCTGTACAGCTCCAGCCCTGAGCCCAGGGGCGTGGCACTACCTTTGTAGAGGGTGTGGTGTAGACAGCTGGGGGCAGGAGAGAGCACCAGCTTGCCTTACACTGACATGCTATAGAGTCTGGCATAGACATGAAACCAGGGCTACTTCAAGAGTGGGGACTGCAGTCACCCTGGAGAAAAGCACCCCTACACTCCAGGGAATGAAAAGAGGAGAAAGAATTTGATGCCTGTGGGTTTAGGCGTATTCACGTTAGCATGCACTTGTGCCGGGAGAGAACAGGCTGCCACAGGGGATGAGGGAGCATGAGGCAGGCTGACACCCCAAACCGCCCCCAGGCGGGCCAAGTGTGACATTCCTCGGGCACTGGGCACTCCGGGTTGCCCGAGGACAAAGGAAAGGGGAAGACCAATGGTTAACTGAGAGAGATCACAGTCATGCAGGACATGGGTCTCCATCAGTTTACAAATATCTTACTAAATTACAAGAAAAAGGCCATCTTATCAAAAGCCTAATCTCCAGAAACCTGTAGACTGGAGCCCCAACATCACCCTCCCCTCCATAGTGATGTGAGGAACAAAGGCAAGAAGGAAACTGGCAGATAAAATGAAATTTCCTCAAAACCCGCAGCCCATTGACAGATGCGAGAGGCAAATACAGAGTGTAGTTTCTCCAGGAACAGCCTAAGGCCCTGATGTTAAGGCCTTACTAGAGGAAAACAACCTTAATTGGACAGGAGCCAGGCCTCAGGAGTATCTCAGGAGTCCTCTTTAGCATATCAAAGTCCTTCTGGAGGCCTCCAGGTAAAGGCCTCTGGCTTTACCTCCCCAACTCCATAGAAAGTAACCACAGGTCTTGTTCTATTTTAATAAAATCACCTTTTTGCACCAAAGACATCTCAAGAATTCTTTCTTGGCCTTCGGTTCCAGATCCACACCCCCACCCTCACTCCAAACCCTCATCACAAACGAGGGTAAGAAAAGAGAGGCTGAATTTGTAGCGGCCGTCCCTGACAGCACACACAAGCAGCAGGGAGTGAGAGGAAGGCAAAAAAGCAGGTGCAAACCTTGTAAACTGTTTTCAAAATTCATTTTGGTGGTTACAGCATTTGTGCAGTCACCCTGAGAGTACCGCACGTGGCGCAGGGCTACACAGCGGAGTCGTCACGGGGTATCTGAGTTCTGTCACCTCCCTGCTCGTCAGAAGCAGGACTCTTGGTGTGGAAAAAAGGAGATATGCGGTAGGCGAGGTTTGCCGAAAGTCCTATGATCCTGGATTTGAATGGGATGTAATACTATGAACTCAGAAGGCAGTGCCTCTCTGAAGACCCATTTATTTATAGTTCCGAGCTCGGCTCACTGACAGCGCCACCAAACAGCAGCCAATCCAGGAGAAATCGGCATCCCTCATGCCCAGATTTTGTTCTGGGAACACAGCGGGCTCTGCAGAGAAATGGCTGATCCTAGGTCTGGGGTAGGATGGGCACTAAGGGGGTTTGGAGCACCTTGTCACAAGAGACACGAGGAAGCAGTCAGGGACTAGTGGCACGTGATAAGCCAGCCAGGAAAGGCTTCTATTGGGCAAATATGGCAGAACTGAACTTTGATAAGGATGAAACCCAACAACTATATTTAAGTCTGTGAGTTCATATTCATATGTATGTATTTTTAAATTCGTTGCTTGGTCACCTTTGGAGTGTGATAGGAAACAAAATTCATTTCATAAAGGACCAATAGAAGGAAAGAATCAACACATGAATTCTAACACCAAATACTAGATGAAGGGGGAGGTTTCTGTGTATTAGTTCTGTGGCCAATAAACGAAAAAGAAACGAAAGAATTAGAGTATCACTGTTTTGTGACCCTTAAAGGATTAATGAATGTTAAGCACTGAAGCATCAGTCAGTGGTAATAACGCCACCAAAGGAGACACAGCCAACATGGGCACTTACAGTCTTGGCAGAGACCCTGGACCTCAGTGGGACCCAGGGCCAGGATGTAGCTGCCAGCCTGCTGGAAACACAGGGTCAAGAACATGCTGCTTGTACCTGAGCATGCACTGGGCAGCGTCTGGGCCACGGGGCCTCTGCAGGGTCAGACCGGGTCTTCAGTAGATAAATTGTAAGGACAGGGAAAAGGGAGATTTATTTTTATTTACTTATTTATTTATTTTTTAAATGTTTTTATTTATTTCTGAGAGAAAGAGGGAGAGACAGTGTAAGCAGGGGAGGGTCAGAGAAAGAGGGAGACAAAGAATCCAAAGCAGACTCTAGGCTCTGAGCTGTCAGCACAGAGCCTGATGTGGGCCTTGAACCCACGAATCGCAAGATGATGACCTGATCCGAAGCTGGACGCTTAACCAACTGAGCCACCCAGGCGGCCATGCAGACTTTAAACACATACTGAATTCAAAGGAAACTGGGAGATGGAGCTGATGTGCAGGGTGCCGGGAGAAGTGACCACACACCAGGGGCACAGGCTGCTCCTGGGAGAGCGCAGGAGGTCATGCTCAGGACAGGGAATGCTAGGGACACCCCGGCGCCTGGCCAAGACCTATTTTCTGACGTGCTGGAGGTTATGAGGGTGTCTGCTCTGTAATAACAGAGTCCCAGTGAACGCAGAGCGGAGGGAAGTGGCATGTGCACCAGGCATCCCGGCGTGCTTACCTGGAGGGTAGACTAAAGCCACATGGTCCCCGACGCTCAGTCGTGCCTTCTCCATCAGGGCGGCAGCAACCCTTTCAGCTCTCTTGTGCAGCTGGACACAGGTTGCAGTGCTGGTGACGGTGCCCTAGGAACGCAGTCCCTGGCTGAGCAGAGCTGGAGGGGCAGGGCGTGTGCTCACACTGCGCACACCCTGTCCCCGGAAGCCCTGTGGTCAGGGACCGGGACCCATGCCAATCCTACAGACATATCCGCTGTCTTTCCCCATCATTTGAGGAGGTCCTGCCAAAGGCGGCGCTTTGGCCGCAGTGAAGACACGAGCCGCGAGCGTCCCAGCAGAGCCTGGAGCAGTGCGCAAGCTGCCCCTTGTCCAGGATAGTCAGAGACACAGCCACTAAAGAGAACTCTTTGGCCTTTTTTTATAAAATATCTTAAACATAACAACATTATAAAGAATAATGCCATAAACATCCAAGTTCTCATTACCTAATAATATTTTGCCTCATTGTTTAAATTTCTCTTTTTTAAAAACAAGTCATCACCACTCTGCATACCACCCTCAATTCATCCTCTCCCCGCCCAGAAACAGCCATTACCCTGAATATAAACACGCACAGTAATCACATTAAATGAGCAAACATCCATAAGCTCCACGGTCATGCATGTTAAAGCTCCCATCCCCCAGGTCAGCGGGTCTGCACCTCGGGGGGTGCCTGGCTGGATCACCCCTGCACCGGCCGCACGGGCTCCCTTGCTCACTTCACGTGTCTGCTGAGGACAGCCGGGCCGCAGACCAGCTCCCAGCAAATGTTTCCTTCCCTCGGCTGACCAGAGGCAGGCCGGCCTCACAGCTCGTTTAGTCCTTCTTAAGAAGAGTAACAGAGCAGCTCGATCTAAACATAATGCCCCAGAACAGACCAGCTTGAGTGGGAACCCCTGGCTTCTCCTCGACTGGTCCTTCCACTGCACAGGCCAATGTGTGTGTATGCAGAGCCAGGCACGCAGGCCCTCGAGGCTTCACGCAGGGGGGCCAGGCTCGCTCCTCCCACCCCAAGCCGAGGTGCAGGGTGTCAGCACCAGGCAGATACCGGGAGCCCAGACATCCAGAGCCCGCCAGTCCCCTTGGACAACCACTTGAAAGCCACAGGCCTGCTCCTGGGTTAAAAGCCACCATGTTCTCAGGGACCCAAGGACAACTCAAACCTGAAAAAGGCTGACAAACCAAAAGAAATGCAGTTTTACTAGTGACCTTGAGGAAAGTCTGGAATGGATTTGGAGAAGGCCAGGGCCAGTCTTCTGCTGCCTCCTCCTGAGCTCTCCCTTGGCTTTAAAGATGGCCAACCCCTCCACACATATGCCTGGCGAGTCCCTCTGTGTGGCCCCCACCCTGCGGCCCTCCTCCCTTGAAAAGCACTCCCTGTGCTCAGGTGCTCAGACCACACACCACATGAGGGCATGTCTCTCCTCCTCTGAGCTGCCACCTCGTGTCTGGGCCTGGACTCCATCAATAATTGTTAATTATTGGTTGTCTCCATGCTTTTTTTTTTTTTATTATTTAAAAACATTTTTTAAATGTTTTATTTATTTCTGAGAGAGAGAGAGAGAGAGAGAGACAGTGTGAGCAGGGGAGGGTCAGAGAGGGAGACACAGAATCTGAAGCAGCTCCAGGCTCTGAGCTGTCAGCACAGAGCCTGACGTGGGGCTCAAACCCACAAACGTGAGATCATGACCTGAGCCTAAATCAGATGCTTAACTGACTGAGCCACCCAGGCCCCCCTGTCTCCATGCTTAAGAACTCAATCAGTCATAAAATAATTGTTAACTGAACGCTGTTCTAGATCTGCAGATACACAGGAAACAAGGAACATAGAGTCTCTCTTATGGACTGGCTTTCGAGCAGGGAAGACTCACTTCGAGCATCCTGAGAGCAGGTGCCCCTTTCCTCCTATTTAGCACCGTGTAACTTGGCAGTTGTCAATAAATATTTTTTGGATGAAGAGACAGTAGGTGGTAATGAGCAGAAACAAAAGCTGGACCAGCATTTTCTAAGAGCACAGTAACCTGCCCTTTACTGTGTCAAAGTACACATGTTCTTACGGCCTATGTGGTGGCTTGTGTGATGCATCTGAGGCACGATTTTTATTGTTATTTAACTTGTCATGTCTCTCTATTTTGTCTACTGGCCCACACACTGGATGTGAGAGTTACAGCCTCCCCTTCCTGTCCTAAGAACTCTGGGTACAGTGTAATCACATCAAAAGGTGCCCAAAATACTCTCACTGAATTTCTGAATCTATACCAGGATCAGGGCAGTAAGCAGTCTTTGCCATGTTAAATCTATAAACAAAAAAGTCTAAATTCCTAATTTTTACAAAATAAACATTTGCTCATTTACAAGCATACTATTCATAATTAAGAAAGGAGCTAACGAGAATTTTTCTCTTAAATACAAGATGTGTTTCAAATGTTACTGCGTGAATCATGTGACAGCTGAGTGCTCCACAAAGAGCCCCGTATGCGGAGAGGATGGCCTGGCAGCACCCTGTTCTCCGGGCAGGGACCCTGGGGACAGAGCCCGGGAGCGGGGGGGATGGGCACAGGCGGCCTACCTTGGCATTGAGCAGCAGGAACAGCGGGTGATCAGGGGTGGTGTGTGCCCGCCACTGCAGCACATCAGGCAGGAACAGGAACTGTGTGGAGGGGTCCATCAGTCTGCAGCCTCGGGGGGAGGCACCCGCCTCACGTTCCCAGGCACTGGCCACTGGCCGTTACCTTTCTCGCCTGGTCGCTGTCTTCCAGGTGAGCCAGCTCCCTTCCCGAGGCCTGTGCGATTCTCTTCCCAGCAACCAGGTTCCCAACGATCATGGAGGCTGGTCCAACCTCTGGGAAAGAGGGGCGGAGACTCTGGGTGAGAAGGCGCCGGCTCTGGCACAGAACTGCCATGTGACTGTACATTTCACTTTTCACTAAGATACAGATGCTCAGGAAACCAGCCACAAGGTTTATGGTAAATAATGAAGAGAATCTCCCAAATACAAGCAATGCCAGGCTGAGAAACTTACCAAACGGCATAAACCTAGGGGTAGATTTGACCTCAGCCATAGTGGAATGTTTTAATAGACTGCATTGTTTTACTACCCTTTACATATGAAACAGGACATTAAATCTTCCTGGGTAGATATATTTGTTCAATAATCAATAAAAGTTATTAACATTTACTAAAAATTTACATAACCAAAGGAACAAAAATAACAGTCAAGGCAGACTTTAAAATTAGTTTTTAAATGTGTGAAATGAGGAACAGGAGAGTGGCCATTTGGGCCTCACCAGCCACGGGGTGCAGCACCTGTCCCTTGGCCCCCACAGCCTTGGCACGGCTGGCAGCCCCCCAGTACTGTGGAGGGTCCTTCTATCTCTGAGCTCAAGGCCTGCTCTTGGGCGTCACTTCAACTTCCAGAGACTCACCACCTCGCCTTCCAAGTCTAAGATGTCATTAGTCACTCAGATGGGTTCCAACAGGCATGTGAAAACCATCACACTACACGGGTGACGTGACAATGTGTTCTCATCTGTGCCTTGGGTCCAGGGAGGTGGGAGGTGGCGACCGACCTGAAGTGCCACTCACTGTGGCTCTTAACCCCAGCCCCAGAGGTGTGGGGCCCAAGAGGGCTGTACCATTTACCAAGAGTGTGGCAGCCACCAATATTAAGACTGACTAGACGAGGATTGTTATATACAACTAACCTGGTTGTTTCTGGCGAGGCTTGGGGAGGTTGGTGACACAGGTGTGAGGGCACATTAGTACATTACATGGGTGCAGCATCCCCTCCAGAAACCTCTGCTTGGTTTCAGAAATGTGAATCCCTCCGAGCGGAGCCTTGGGCAAGGTGTTGGCAGGAACCAGGGCCAGACAGTACACGCCCACCTGGTGGATGCTGTCGATGGCCTGGAAGGGAAGGTAACACAAGTGAGGAGGTTCTGTGGCTGAGACCTGGCACACATACAGCTGCATTTGAGCACCTGCTGACCCACTCAACGCTCTCGAGAAGCCGGAAGGCTTGTGAGATGGGTGAGAACATGTAAATCCAAAGGTGAAAGAGGCAGTGACCTCTGAGACATTCTGTTCAATAAGAAAACATGGAAAGATGTGTGAACATTTCCTATCATGTAACACACATATACATACGCATATACTTAAATCTGGAACTGCTTATGTTAAAGAAGGAAAGTTAGAGAAGCTGTGAGGGGCAGAAGCGGACTTCTCTGAAAATCCCTGGCGTTCAGATCTGACTTCGGAGCCACGTATATATTTTACTTACAAAAAACTTGACATTTTAGAAAGCATTCCCCAATGACTGAAAGTAACGTAAAACAAATGAACTCAGCCAAACTGGAATTAGGTGGGTGGCAAAGCCCCATAGAGAGAATCTACTTATTTAAACATGATAATTTGATTAGCCCACCCGTGTGAGATATGCCCTATGGGCAAAAAGAATTACAAACACATGTTAAGCTGCTCTTGGAGATCTCACGGCTTAGAGGTAGTGTGGAGACTGTTATTTTGAGGCTGCGGTGCTCGGTGTGGCCTGAGGCACATGAGTGACTGCTGGGAGTTGCCCATGTCTGCAATCTTCAGTGTGGGAGGAACGAGATCCATGGCTTATGTGCCCTGTGGACTGTGCCTCTTTCATACAAGCATCCTTTCTCAGGTGGCCATGGAGCCTCATGCAACTCCGCACAACTCCACACAACGCCACACAACGCCATGCACCAACTCCACACAGCCCCATGCAGCAACCCCATGTAACAATGCCACTCAACAACTCCACACGTGACCTGGAGAGGGCAGGACAGCAGAGAACGTCTCTAAAAAACTGGCAGTAGTGAATTTCACCCGAAGATTTGTACACTATTGCCCATAGCAGTTTTTATTCATAATGGTCAAAAATTAGCAACCCAAATGTCCATCAAGATGGGAACAGGTAAGCAAAGAAATACAACACAGCAATGAAAAGGGATGAACAGTTGATCCACACAACAAGAGGAATCTCAAAAGCACGCCGAGGGAAAGAAGCCAGACAGAAAAGCAAACACCCTGTGATTTCCTTCACAGAGAACACCTATGAAGGAAGGAGGGAGTCCTATGCTACTCACCTGGACAGACACAAAGCCTGTTCTCTGGGCCAGGCAGTGGGGTAGAGGTAGAGGACGCTAGCTGATGCAAATACTCTGCATCTTAATTATCGTCATGTAGTAGTTACTGGGGGGCATACTTTTGCCAAAACTCATCAACCTGCCCACTTAAAAATGGGCTCATTCTACATGGTAAGTTCCATCCAATCAAGTCAACTGAAAACCCCTCAATGAATGGCACCTTTAAAGCTGGTGCAATTTGCTGGATGTAAATTTTACCCCCTCACCCCAAAGAAAATATGTTGAACTCCAGTTCAGTATTTAAGAAATAAGTGCCATGGTGCAGTGCCGGGGAAGGTGGCCCTGGTGAGCAGATAGAAGGGACAGACTGGGACCAGCAAGCATGACAACATGTCAATTGCTGCAGAACCTAAAGACTGAGTATTAGGAATTTCCTGCACAACTTTTTCAACTTTGCTGTATGTTTGGCATTTTCATAATAAAATGCTGGGAAAAGCACTGGTGTGGAGGAGCACGAGCTCTCATTTCTCACAAGCTCCCAGGGTGATGGCCTGCTGTGAATCCAAGTAAGAGTCTCTCTTTAAATCATCCTAATTGAGAGATGTATGGAACTGCTGTTATAGGACACACTAACCCTCATATAGCATTACACAGTTTCAAAATGCTGTTCTCTCATCCTCACAAAGCCCATGTTTATTTAGTGCTCACTGTATGCAGGCAGTGCAGGGTGGAGGGTCCTGGAAGCCACGATTCTTAGTGGGTCAACCCTGTGACCAAGTGGGGGGCATCTGCACATGGGCCTGCTCAGCATGGGTACAAGAAGTGCTCCAAACAGCGAGCTAGAGACCAGGGCAGGCGGGCAGGCACTGAAGGAATGGAGGGGGACAGCCGTACACCTGGACTCCGAAAGACACAGGCTACAAAAGCGGCGAGCTGCCTGGGCCCACCTGCAGCACGCGGCTCATCCACTGGAAGCTGTCCTCCTCGGAGGCGTCAGGCCGCTGCTCAGCCACAAGCACGATCCGGTCATCGTGCAGCACTGTCACAGAGAACACGGCAATCCTGGGGGAAGACGAGGACAAAAATGACCACCCAGCAAAGGACACTGAGCCGGACTCAGACACTCGTTCTCGCTTGGACAACGTGGAAGTGCTAGTGTTTACAGGCCAATCTAGCAACCGGCTGCTTGTTGAGAATTTAAAAAGTGACCAGTCCCTAATCTCATACAGTATGGCTGAAATAAGTTCCAAGTCATTAAAACAAAAATGGCTTTGGTGGAAAGCAAAACCTCGATGGACAATTTTCCTTAATTATAACACATGTGATACATTTCCGTGTGCAGAAATTGTTGTCTAGAAGTATCATGAATTATATGGGGTGCCTGGGGGGCTCAGTCAGTTAAGTGTCCAACTCTTGGCTTCGGCTTGGGTCATGATCTCATGGTTTGTGGGTTCAAGTCCCGCATCAGGCTCTGTAAGGACTGTGTGGAGCCTGCTTGGGATTCTCTGTCTCTGCCCCTCCTGCCTCGCTCACTCTCAAAATAAATAAATAAATTTTTAAAAATTCCTTTTAATAACTTAAACATCCTTAAAGTTAAGCAATAACTCAAAATCCTGTTTCTCAGTGAGCTGCCTCCCCTCCATGCATGTGCTCTCCCCCCTGGGGTTTGCTTTCTGGACTCTAGCCATTCTCTCACTCCACCTCTCTTAATTTTTCTTTTCAACTTTCTATTTCTTTACTTCTAGAGAAGTTCCTTAATCTGACTTTCCAACGTATCACTTCCTTCTCCAGCTGTATCTATCCTACTGTTTCTTCTACTGAGTGTGCTTGTGCTTAAGAACAAGAACCCCTTTCGTATGCCAGCATTCCTGGGATGCTGTTCCTAGAGCACACACTCTATCAGCTGTGGCTCTATTTCGAGGTGGTTGTGGTGGTGGAGACACGCAGGTACCCTGTCCAACAGCAGATGCAATCGCCCAGACCCCCACTAATCACTCGAGATGGCATGGCCTGCTCAGGTCGGCCTTCACCTCCAGGTGCCACCAGGTTCCCGTGGCCTCCCTAATCCAGCCCATAAACAGTGTGGGCCACCCCACACTAACAGTGTCCCGTTTCTGCTGTGAGGGCAGGTTGTGATGTCCTGGCACCCATACGGGCCTGCCCTGCTGGTTCCTCCCGGGTAGTCATCCCACACCCGTCGTCCTGACCTATGAGAAGGGCCAGCAGTGCCCACTATTCGGCAGAATTCTGTAAGGGGTTAAGGAGTATTTAAAGGCAGGGTCTGGCCAGGCTCAGGGGTACCCTAGTGTGAGTAACAGGAGTGTCCCCTTGAGAAGAAAAATTAAAAGCTTCAGCCAGTTGCGTGGGCCAACCAGGAGAAGGGGCTGCTTCCTCTGGGACAGAGAGATCAGGAGGCAAACAGAATCAGACAGGTTTCCTCTCCTCACTCCCGGTTGCCCAGGCCTGAGGTCCATTTATTTGCTCAACAGAAATGGGAATCTTTAAAGGGGTTTCCTAACACACTCAGAAAAGCGGAATTGATTCTTATCCCAGGCACAAGGTCGGGCCTCCATGTGTGTGTCACTAAACCTTAGCAGAAGAGACTCGGGCCAGTGGTGATTTCAGAGAAACTGGTACTTGACTGTTTCGGTCTGAGTGTCTAGGTTCTAGGATGCTGACCCAAGTGCTCCGTGGGCCTCATCCTCAGAAAGGGCCACATGAGCACCGTGGGAGGTGAGGACAGAACGGGCTCCTGGCTGCAAAGACCATCCTTTTCTTTATCAGGTTTTTCTGATGGACAAGAGGTTTTAGGTTCTGTGTATTCACATCACTGGGCTTTCCTTCTACTGAAGATGGAGTTCTCAAACTTTAAGTAGAGAAGGGATCTAGAGCCAAAGCACAGGGACCCGCAGCGCATCACCTGCCTCTGTAGACAAACTTCATGGGTTCCACAGCCAGCGCAGTGGCCACGATGTCGTCCGCGTTGTGTCTACGAAATCCAACCACCATTAGCCCATCCAGCTTGCCCACGACAAAAACCAGGTTATCCTGGAAGCAAGGATGCTGGTCAGGACTCAGGACACGCAGGCAGGCCCTGGGGGTCAGGCAGCTGATGACTGTTCCAAGCAGCCGAAAGCACATGGAAACCAAGGAATAGACAGGGTCCACATGGCCCAGGGGTGACTATGGGGTGGAAGGGTCCTGAGGCCTGGTGGGCTGGGCTGGGGACCAGGGGACATCTGGAGGGGAGTCGGCATAGGAGAGGTGAAGCTGTATAGGACTCCTACTGCTACCGGGCCTACGGGCACTGGGAACATTCTGAGCTGACAGTCCTCTGTCGTGGTTGCTGTCCTGTGCACTGTGAGACGTGGAGAGTATTCTGTGACCCCTAGATACCCACTAGGTGCGGAGGCCCAGGTCCCAGCAGCAGAACATACTCACAGGCCCGATGAAGCCCAGCAGCCCTGTCCTGGTGAAAGGTCTGTCAGACGCAGGGGCTCCTCCTGCTGTGACTGGGACAGTCTGCACAGAGCAGAGAGGGGATGGTCAGGCTGTGGTCCATGGATAATCAACGAGCTGGCCAGTAAGACCCAGTGGGCAAGCAGGAAGCCTGGCACACACACTGCTTGCTGGCAGGTTCCCTGGGGGGAAGGAGTCCCTGCCAGCAGATAAGACCCTCCTTGGGCTCCCACACCCAGCATGGCCTGTGTCCTTCCTGATACCCCTTATATCCATGTGCCCAGTGCCTGGCCCAGAGGAGTGGGCACTCGCTGGACTCAGCCCAACAAGTCAACAGTTCCAGCACACAGGCGCTGCTTCCCGGAGCTGCCCGGGGCCCCATCACGGCTGGAGAGCCGTGCACCTTGCCTGGTGCGCTGCATCAGTGCCTATGGAACCCAACTCCAGCAAACGTCACAACAAGGTACAAACCTCAAAGACGCTCTTTGTGATTCCAAGCAGTCCATAGTACGCTGTGCCAGTTGCGCTGGAATTGACACATATTTCTCCAACCTCATCAGTTTTACAGAGATAAGGGGTACCTTCTACTTTCACAACACACGCATCAGCTAAAAAGAGAAAAAACCCTCAAAATCATAAACAAAAAAATACACTTAAATGAGTCATTCACAGAGATCTACTTGCTGCTACGTTTGCAGTTATGGAAACAAAGCATATACTCAGCGTGTTCTTAGGACAAGTCCTGGGATGTGCAGAATCCCCACTCTACCCAGGTGCGCATCTGTGTTTTACATGTAGTGTGTAACCAGAGCACAACGCATCCTGCACGCATAAGCCCGGGCTGACAGGGTTCCGCGCCCCTCGTGTGGTCCTCTGGAACCCACGCGACAGGCCGGCTGACCCCGTAGTTCCCTTGTCAGTAAGCAGCTCCCCGCCAGACGATCCTGCCTGCTGCCGGTTCTGGGCATTGGGACCTTGCGGACCTTGCCTGTCGGGTCACCGCAAGCCCCAGCCGGCCGGCCCTGCCACAGAGCAGGCTCGCAAACAGCTTCCAACAGACGAGCGATGTGCATGCCAGAGGGCGCAGTGGTCCGTTAAAACAAATTCGGTCGCTCAGTGATGAATTAAGCAGCCTGTGGTGGCCCGGGCGCTGCCGTCCCTTCCACTCAAGTACAGCCTCCTCTCCAAAGACGGTAAGCAGGAGCACAGAGAAGGGGCGCTCACTCAGCTACTTCTGTTCATTCACAAATCTGACCACGTTCTGTAAAGTGGAGGCTGGTGCTCGTGTGCAGGTCACCGTGAGCCGAGGGCTCACAGACAGATTCTCTCACAATAAGGCATGCGTAAGTCCACTTCACATGGAGGTAAGCACAAACCCCTTGGGGCTAACACAGTGCAAGGCTGAGTATCTGCTTAACAAGGTGCCATAAGTCCTCACCGGCCAATCAGCTCTGCACCTGTCCCTGCAAACACATGCTGACTGGGGAGCCCTGCACACACATGGATATAGGGGAGCACTGGGCACACACACACGCAGAGGAGCACTGTGCGCGCACGTGCACACACACACACACCTAGGGAAACACTGTGCACACACACACTCCTAGGGGAGCACTGTACACACACATGCATGTACCTACGGAACACTGTACACACACGCTCACAGGGAGCACTTCGCACACACATACACATGTAGGGAGTGCTATGCACACACACATGCCTAGGGAAGCATAGTGCACACACATGCCTAGGGAGGGTGGTCAAGACAGCTACCCATGACCCTCAGATGGGCCTTCATGGTAAGAAGAGAGCAGAGTAGCTGTGAGGTCACCACAATGAGGGGAACCCCAGGGCAGCATGAACAGAGCACCCCCCACTCACAACTGTCACCAGGGCCTTCTGGGCCAGGCTCAGTTATCAGTTCCCTCTGTGACACTGCAGGGGAACCGCAGGCAGGCCGCTCTCTCACCCTCCATTCAGGCCCATGGGGCCCAAGAGGCAGGAGGGCTCACACAGGCCTTTCTGGAGCCCAGGGGAATTTTCTGGAAGCTTCAGAGTCAAGCTCCTAATGTAATACATACACCTTGCTGCTATAACTCAATCATCAGGCTGTCTACAGACACTGGCGTGCTGTGAGGTTAGATGCCTCAGCGTGTGAAGCACGAAGCCTGTACCTGGCCTACAGGGACTGCTCCATTTCCCAGACGCTGGAGAACCACAAGTCAGGTACAGAGGCCACAAACACACCCGTGTATTTTCGCTCAACCTTAAATTTAATACAAAGGTAGGCAGAAACTGAAAAGACAGATTATAAATTAAAACCCCAATTTACACGAAAAAACACTGTTAATGACCTCTTTACTGGTGCGCTTGCAGAGCACCCCTTCAAGGCCTGGAGCAACCAGGAGTTTCATCATGTCAACTGCTTACAGGACAAGACACACTCCAGCTGTGTCCCTTACCTCCAGGCAGCACCTGACCCACATCCTGAACAGTAAGAACTGACAACTTCTCTTCAGTGTCAACTCGGATCACGCCAAAACTGAGGCCACTCATCGACAGGACAGCTTTCCTTGGGGGAGGTCCTCCCAGGTCGGGTGGCCTAGAAAACAAAACCAGACTAGCTGGCGAGGAGACAGAGCCAGTGGGGGACGGGACGCAAGGCCCACCTGGCCTGCAGGACGACGCTGCACCCAAGCCCCTACTTGGTGCCATGCGCTGTGAGGACAACTGGCCACACAACTGGCCGTGGCAGACAGTCTCCCTGAAGGTGCTGCAGTGTCTCCACCCCATGTGCTGCTGCCCATGCGGGGACCCACACATGCCTCCCACACAGAGGCGGGTCTGCGTCCCTTCCCTCATCTGGTGGGCCTGTGACAACAGCATAAGTGACATGCTGTGACTTCCCAGGAGAGGTCCTAACGGCGATTCAGCTGCCACCTGGCTTGTGCTGAGACGTTTGCCGGGAGCCCTGGGCAGCCAGGCGAGCAGAAGGCCGTGCCTGCGGGAGGCCCAGAACAGCCCACTCCAGAGACCAGAGGCTGCGCAGGAAGCCACGTCTGCCGGTCCAGAGACCATCTAACCGCAAGCCAGGACCGGACGGTGGAGCCCTTCCCAAACTCTGGACACAGAAAGCAAGAGAAACACAGCGGCTGTTGCCGGCAGGTGTGGGAGTGGGGTGTGCAGCCGCAGCTGGTGCCCGAGTGACAAAGGTCAGTGTTTTCTCCAATGAGGAAAAGCACACTGTTGAGCAAGAGAAGTCACCACAGAACAAAGGAATGAAAAACTCCTTACGGTTTGTGAAGGATAAAGATGTTATTTTTCTTGCTGACATATTACCATTTTAGGGTTACTGAAGTCGTGCACACATGAAAGCACAGACTCTTTATGAATATACCAATCTAACATTCTCGACTGACCATACCGCCCTCTACGCCAGGGCGGCACTCGGAGCTGCTGTGGGCAAGAGCTCTGGGGCTGGCAAGAGGTAGGCGGCCCGGGAAGGAAAAGGTGGCCTGGGGAGCAACATGGGGGTGGGAGGAGCCCGGGAAGGACGAGAGCCTGCCCTCTGGGCTGAGCCGGAGGAGCACAGGCGCCCCCTGGGGGCTTCCTCGTGAGTGGGCCGGCGCTGAGCTCGGGTCAGGGTGCTTCTCCAGGAGGCCTGAGGGCCGCGCAGGCACAGAACCCCGTCCGTGGCTGGCAGCACTGCGGACTTCGGGCCCTCCTCAGGGCAGGGAAGAGCTCTGGGCTGCTACGCTTACCAAGGCCAAGGAGGAGGAGAAGCGCTCGGGGAAAACAAGCCCGTGATTACAGCCCAGGGAGCCGCTACACAGGTCCCGCCACAGCAGGGCAACGGGCCTGTGCCCGGGGGCCGCCCCTCACTCTGCACACGCGCCTGGGACCCTGGCACAGGGTGGAGCATTGAATGCTTCATGAATCCTACTGCTTAGAGACAGACTGGCCGTATTTGGTGCCACAGGTAATTCAGCTGTGGGAGCGAGAACTCGTGTTTACAAGACAGGGCAAGCAATCTCGTTACCTGCGGATGGCGACCGTCAGCGCCTCGGGAGAACTGGCACATGGACAGATGACCTCTGGCCGCAGCCCTCTAGACTGGAAGACATTGAGGAACGCATCACAGGAGGATATGGACCCTGCGTGAGACAGAGGGAGACAAGGGGAGGGGTGGGCTGTTTCCATGGAAAGCACGGTGCATTTTGAAATCACCAGCAGAGAAGAGTTAGAAATTCTTCACAGAAAGCCTCTGTCTAACCCCAGCCATGTTTCTGAGTTCTAACTCACAGCCAGCCCTGCCCTCACCCTTCTCCCAGGTCTGCTGAGTGGGAGGGGCCAGAGAAGTGTTTACGGGGTGACCCTTCCTCCTTAGGAGGCCTAGGTGCACGCGAGTGAGTGCCTGCTGCTGGAAGTGCCTCGGGGCCATGGGGTCCCTGTCACTCCCACGCAAGGGCAGCCCATGCAACGTCCCCAGGCTACCCCTGCTTCTCCCCTGCTCTCCCTGTGACAGTCTGGGGTGTCACAGATATGGAAACTCAGCTCCCAGGCAGGCGGGTGCTGCCTACTCACGGCTGCAACCATCGGGACCCCAGGGCTGTACCACACACCTCAAGCTCTCTGCCACAGCAAAGCCCAGGAAAGGGAGGGGCCTGTGTCCCACTCGTGCTGGGCACTGACAGACAGCAGGGGACACACGAGACAACGCAGCTTGTTCAGGGGGCATGCGGGGTGGCAGGATCTGGGGTCTGTGGGGGAGCAGGCCTGGTGAAGGGCTTCCTGGTGGAAGCCTAGCACCTGGGAGGGTGGAGCGATGCGGGTGCGAAGCTGTCGGCGGCGGGGCAGAGTGGAGGCTCTGCGGGGCTGTTCAGGTGGTTTGGGGAAGCAGAGCAGTGAGCAGTTCTCCGTGTCTTGGAGGCAGGAGGGGCCGTGCCGGGCCCAGGTGTGGGTGGAGGAGCTAGAAGGCGGGGTGCCCTCCTGAGCAGATGGGGACCCAGGGGCACGGGGCTGTCAGAGCCCTCCTCACAGGGGACTAGATGAAAGGCCAGCCTCTGGTCCAGGGTGGTTTCGATGCCAAAACGGCAGCACACAGCTTTTAAACCCACAAGAAAGCCCACCTACCTGGTCGAGGGCTTTGTGCTGCATAGAAACCCCACCCAAGGTCAACCAAGCCTCCCCTGCGACAGGCCTCGGATGGCCCCTGATGGGCAGCCATGCTCAGACCCTGAGTGGAGCCCAGGGTAACACTGGCCGCCAGGGGAAATCCCACCAGGAGGTGGAGCCGGATCAGTGGGGCCACAGGGACCAAGAGCGGAGGCTGGGACGCTCCCAGTCAGTATGTACATTCCAGTCATTTCTTAATGTATCTTCTGTCAACGGTGTTGAAACTGCTTTTAAACTCAGTGCCTTAATAAACATCCATGAGAGACACCAGTGAGTCCCCACTTCCCAAGGGGTTTATGTCACAGCAGGTTACAGGACATTCATGTGCACGGAATGTCACTGAGCCTCTTAACCCCAGAGTGAGGCCTGCAGGAGGGGACGCCACGCGCTTGATCATCTGGGCTACTCACAGGGGTTTGCACCATCGGCCACGATCAGCATGCGCAGTGAGCTGAGGCTGACGTCCCTCTGTCCCCGCTGAGCTAGGAGAGACCAGTGCATGTCTCGGGACTTCACCAGTGCGGCCCGGGCTGCAGAAGAGGGGTACAGACGTGCTCTGTGTCATGGGAAAGAGGCACCCTCGCACCTCACAGACACACATGCAGGTGCACGCAGGTGGACACACAACACTGACTTGTGTTCCTGGCCACACAATTCCTGCAGTCATGTCCCATAGGTAGTGCAACTGTCCTGACCTGCTGTGCTTAAAAACTGGCTAGCTACGAGGTCTGATTCAGACACAGAAATCTCAGATCTGTCTCCCAACTTTAATTTTCTCTTGGAAGCTCTATCTTGTTCTTTCCATGTCTGCTCTTCTGTCTTTTGGGGTCCCTATCTGAGCTGCTGACTCCCTGCTGTGTGCTGGGAGGATGCCAGGATGTGAACAGACAGACTCGGCCCTCAGTCCTGGCCTCGCACGCTAGTGGGCCACACCTGCCAAATGCACCCACAACTTCAGCTGTCCTCCATAAAACAGGAGAAACAGAGACAGCTACCACCCAAAGCTGCTGCAAAGATGCACCAGCAGAGCACGCGCCCAACGTCTGCATGTGGCGGTCAGTGCTGCGATCAGCATGGGCAGACAGGTAAACCCAGTTAGCCAGGAAGAGTTAGTGGGAGAAAAGAAACCTGAGGCCCAGCCTCAGGGCTTCCTGAAAGTGCCCCCTGGCCCTGCTGGATCAGAGGAGGAGCCGAGGGCTGTGCACGTGCTCAGGAAGCACTGTGGCTAGCTGAGGCAGGGGGCAGGGTGTGGGAGGGGGGGGCGCGTGGGCAGCCCCATGGCACTCTGTCTACACTGCTTCATTGGAATCAACAGCTCTGCTACTGGTAGCTTGAAAAGCCCCAACTTCAGATTAAAACCATCTCTATCTACTATTAAGAATTGGGAGTACTGATGTGACTGTAAAGGAAATTTCAAGAGAATAAAATCAGAAGCCCGTGGTCCTTGCAGAAGAGAGCTGTCACAGCGAGGCCCTCCAGAAGGGCTGCTCAGGCTGTGCATGCAGGTCAGGGCGCACTCGGGCTGTGGGGGCTCCTCAGCCCGCACCTGCAGCTCTGCGTATTGGCTTTATTGTTTTCTTAATCTAAGTGACCTCTTTAATGAAGGATGAATCCATTGATGGTGCTGTTTCCCGTTACCTTTATACACACACACTTTCTGAATCCAGGACAGCGGGTTCACCTTCATCAGTGCATAGGGGATGCTGACCACATGCATCCTGTTCATGACGCTCTGTGAGAGAAACAGAGGAGCTCCAGGGGCAGACCGCAGAGGGCCATGCCACACCAGAGAAGGCAGAGATAATGTCAATGCCCTTCTCATGATGATACTTCAGTTCAGATAAGGGCTAATTACATCACTAAAAATAGGGCTTGGTGTCATCTATTGATATGAAGCACTAGAACCCCTCATTGTAACAATTAGGCCAGTTAGCGTACAACACTCACTGTTAACACTCCGTGCCACAGACCAGCATCCCTTTTGAAATCCAGCACATTTGTTAATGTCTCAGCTGAAAGTGGACAAAGATGGTTAAACCACTAAGTGACCCTCTTCACAAGTCATGTGCATTTTTAAAGAACCTGAGACTAACACATCATTGACATGAAGACTTTTAGGAAACATGCACAGCATTTCCAAACACCATGCACTAATTCAGCAATCATTTTGGTTATCTATTCAAACTAGAAAAACTCAAAAGTGTATCATACGATTTTGGATTCAAACAGAGAGCTATGCTGATCCCTGGTCCAGAAACACCAGGAACGGCGTGCCCGAGGCGGCTGCTCGAGGCTCTCACTCTGCAGTGAGATGTGGAGTGAGGACTCATCGTGGACACGCTTACTTCCCACTTTACACCCGGACTCCCCCACTTCTCACACCGAGGCCGTGACCCTACATCTTCGGGCAACATCACATACTGCTCGTGTTGCCCCTCCTCGGAAAGCTGCCCCTCCTCCCTGCTCTCCGCCAGTGGAGGTGGCAGATGCGGGAGTGGTGGCAACCTGGGCTGCACGCAGCCCTGTGCTCGGCAGGACCTGGCTCCAGCCCCGCACAGGCGCTGTGAGCGAATGGGACCCCCATCAAAGCCACAGCAATGCCCAGGTGCACCTCACCAATGGTGAACATGAGTCTGCTGTGCCAGGAAATGTGAGTGCTTTCTGAGTATGTTCTGTGCACACGCCCCTTTTGTTAGCTAGAGAGCCCAAAAGAGAAGTGATACGTATATCTCGACAAAAAGAAAACTATGTGACTTGATTTAACAGATCCAATTTTTAAAACATTATTCAGGCCCTTGAATATATCTAAAATCTTTTTCCAAATATCCACTGGAGTCTTCAGCTACCCCTTTTCATTTCATTATTTTTTTTTACCCCTTACTTTTAAACACCCATATTTTAGTTATTTAAACATACCATTCAATTTACTCTCTAGTTTTATTCAATTCCAGTATTGTTATGGTAAGGAAACCACCATGTATACATCTTTATAGTTTTTAAAATAACAGTTCTTAAAGTTAAATATCTAATATTTAACAGTAAGTGGGGGAGGGCTACCTACATGTTACCACCAGAAAATCTACGACCATAAAGGTTCTATTTCTATATTTGCATATATGACAGCTTAGGCCAAAACCACACTCATAGAAAACAGTAATACAAACGGGGGTCCAATAAGATGGTTTTCCATTTTTTTAAGTGCAAAATACACTACCCCTCAGCTACATCACAGATTGAACCAGCCCACCAGGCATAAGCAAGTGTGTGAATTGCATGCTCCATACAATCAATACACACATGAATTTTTTGGAAAGACCCCTGAGTGGGGCTGCCAGGGTGACCCAACACCCACGCCTCCAGCACAAGCAGAGAGAGAACTGAGCACCCCAGCTCCCGGGCCCACCTGGGGCAGAGGCTGGAAGAGCCGCGCGCGTGTCCTTACCTTCTGAGTAGCCACAAGCCTGGGTCAGAGCACGGCACTGTGCCAGCAGGGATGCGTGGGACACCGTGACCCCCACTGTGCTGCCTTCTTTGCTTGTTTTATACTGAAAGATTTCAAGAAAAAAATCCATTATGTGATGCTTCTGGAGGACACACCAGACAGAACAGGAAGCTGACAGAATTTAAAAAGGAGAAGCTGTCAGTCGTCTGTCCTTCGCTAACCATCTGTCACACTGGAGCACACTTTATGCCATGACTCTCGGGGTGACACCCACAGAGGAAACTGGGGCATACCGCGGGGCAAGTGTCCCAGCACAGCGGTGCACGCAGGCTCCCCCCAACTGCCAACATCCCGGGGGAGCTGGGGAGGGACGATCAAGCAGGAGTGAAACCAGACCTGAGTGAGCTCCCGTCCGACCCTTCCTGCCTCTGAGGTGAAGGTAAGATGGAGGGTAAGTGTGAGCCTGTGACTGCTCACACTCTCACGGGAAACGAGCTGGGCTTGTGGGGCCCACAGGCTCTGAGCTGGATGAGGTCATTACCTCTATGTAGGCAGTCCCGGCCCCCTCCTCCCGGGCCGGCGGATGCCAGTCTTTCGGGGGCTTGGTTAGATGCTTCCCGTCGATCACCAGCCAGGCAAGTGGGGGCCAACCTGTGAGGGTGTGGACAGGACACCGGCCCGGGCAAGTGGTCAGTGGGTCTCAGGGCTGAGCCGCCCACCACTGGCCACTGAGCATCCAGGGAGCAGAAGTCTCGGCCTTGTTTACACTGCATTAATTCATATTTAAGTCAGCGGACGCCTCTGACCTGTGACCACCACACTGACCAGCCCAGGCCTAGACACTGAACTGGGGGCAGGGGGTGGGTGGCGAGATGCACAGGCTTGTGACCAGGACCTCACTCCTAAAGACTCCTTAGGCCACATAAGGTTTGGCCGCCATGAAAGGACACCTGGGCATTGCATGCGGACTCCCTCGCCCTCGGGGGCCTACCTTTGAAAGCTGCCACCTCTCCAGTCTGTGCCTTGGGCAGGCCTTTCTGGCAAGCGTCCGTGGTCAGGGCCAGGGTGACGCCACAGCTGCCCAGTAGAAACCCGACCTGCTGGCTGCCAGCGTCCTGCACAAAACACGGAGAGGTGCTCATGGGGCCTCCCCGCTCAGGCCCACACGCAGAAAGCAGAGCACTTCACCTCACCTCACAAAGTCCTACAACCCAATCCTATGTAGGTAGACACTATATTTTCATGAGTAAAATATAAGCATTTTTAAATTTAAAAGACATAGTTTTGCAACGAAATATAAAGTTCTAGATAATGGGCTAGTTTCTCAAAGTGTTCTCCTGCAAATGACATTTTGGAGCATTTTAATAAACTCCAAAAATAACACCATGGAAATTTCCACTTGAATTACATTTAAAACTTACAGATAAACCTGGGGAGGCCCAACCTTTGACACTTTTACTTATTTCCCACAGAAATGCACATTCCCTGTCAGTCCTTCTGCTACACGTGTCCCTCAGTAAAGGTTTGTCATTTTCTTCTTGCAGGTTTGACAAATCTCTTGCTTCTTTCTAAGAATCTCTGTAGTTAAATATCTACTCATCGTATATTATCGTTTGAGATACACTGGTTTTATTTAAAACTTTACTTTTGGGATTCTTGAGTATTTGTTGCTGACAATGCTCACTTTAAGTACCTGAACACTGAAACGGTAGAGAACTCTAATCTTCTAAAACACATGCTTTGTCTACTCCTAAAATGCTATTTGTTTTCCATAAGCAGATTACTGACATTTACACTTAGAATGTACTGGCTCCCCAGAACGTCAGCAAGCCCCCCATAGTAATCATTTGTTGGCAACAAAAAAATTACGTGGACAGAAATGCGAGAAAACTGCCATCTTGCATACTCAAAACTATCACTTAGAAGTGAGCTACAATACATTACTGTGTGATTTATTTATTCCCAAGAAATGAAAATTATCATCAATAAGCATGCGGTTTTGAGAGAAAGTTTAACAAAACCTTATCAAATCATAAATCCCATTCATCAGAGGAAAAAATGCTCACTGTTTGTACTGAAAATTTCACATAGATAATAGCTCCACTTACAGCTTCTAAAAGTCCCTCTCACCGACAAGATACATAAAAAGGAGTAATTGTAGATGAAACTGCATCTAATGTCTCCCAGAGTCCTGCCTGCACCCCCCTACCCCCCCACCCCCAGGCAACGCAGCACCTGCCTGCCAGACCGCGCGTCCTTTCCCGCGAGGGCAAACAGGGTGCGCCAAGTCTACATGTCACCTTTGGAAGAACACCCCGCGGCCCAGACCGAATGAACTACCTTTCTTGTTAGCGGCACTTCTATGGGGACAGGAACCAGCTCTGCCAGGAGACAGCCATAAAACGCCACCATGAACATCACGGGGTCACTGTTGGGAAACACCAGGGCCACCTACGACAGCATGAAGGAAAACCATGAAGCCCACTCGTGAAACACGTGATCATTCTCAACACTCAGAATCTCTGCTGACTAGATGGAATCTGAGACAGTAAATGTAATTTTGGGGTTAATTCTTGGTCCTTAAGTTCCCTTGACCATGTAACTTTTCAGTTTTTAGGCTGGGATCTTTATTCCACATGCAACAAAATAATTTAAAATGTTTGTCTGAAGGCAGCCCAGCACCAACCAGTCTGGCTGTGGGATGGAGACCCGGCCCCGTGCACTCTATCTGGGCAGCAGCCGAAGCTCCCTAGTGAGGCACCCCTCCCCCCCCCCGACCCCCGCATCCAGCAGCCCAGGTGAACCTGCACCAACAGGAAGAGTGGCCTCGGAATAAAATTTTACCTAAAGTACCTTCTGGAAGGTCCCAACAGCAAAGTTTTAGCTGAACAGATCTTTACTCAAGACTTCGGTGTACTCACAGGGAAGGGGGGAGGGCACGGAACACCTCAGCTAAGATCCCTACAGCTCTTGCCTCCTGCAGAGTCCCCTGGGGGGCCTACTGGGTCATCAGGGTGCCACTGTTTAAATCATATGCTCTATTTTATTTATCTTATATTTTTATTTTTATCAAAACATTTTAAAAAGACAGAATTTAAGATGACAAAAGTACTAATAAAAACAACAATACCCATATGCTCCACCCTTCCTCACTCCCCAAGGCAACCACTTAAAAAATATTCTAAGGGTGCCTGGGTGGCTCAGTCAGTTAAACGTCTGACTCTGATTTTGGCTCAGGTCATGATCTCATGGTCGTGAGCTTGGGCTCTGCACTGACAGCATGTAGACTGCTTGGGATTCTCTCTCTGCCCCTCCCTGGCTGGCGCACCAAAATAAACAAATAAACATTTTTAAAAAATCTTACATCTTCCTCTTGCTATTTGCTCTCATATTTTTAAATATTATGCCTATACTGGTATTTTCTATTTTTTGAAAATGTCTCAGTACTGACTGTATTTCCTGGGTGATGAACACTCAGCCCTCTGTGTTCCTGCCTCTTTCTCTTCCCCCATTTCTTAGAACACCTGATAAACTCAGAAGCTATTTATGGAACAAGATTTTTATAAGCCCCAAATCTTGTAATAAGTGTACTTGAAACCATTAAGCGGTAAGTCAGAACAGTGATCTGCTGACACGGGCCCTTGCGACACAAAGCAAGGCTGCTAATAACTCTTCACTTCATAAGACAAAACTCAAGCTACACCTATACTCTCTGCTTGAGGTCTGGAGATCGAGTTTCCAGCAAGTTGATTTGTTGAAAAGGGCAAAGCTCTCCTTCAGAAGTTGATGTTAACAGTGGTTGTACCAGAACTATGACCTATAGCTTTGAGACCGGATGTTTGGCATAAAAACATTTTTAGAGAATTTGTTATAAAGAGTAGTGTTTGTTGACTTTTATAAATTCTATTCCTCGTGGGAAGAGAAATTTGCTAACCACCCCTCATAATTAGCTCATTCACTGTGATCCTATTACTCTTTCATAACCAACCTAACTGCGTGGACTCTCACAAGTCAGGAAGAGTATCTGGAAGTCTCTGTCCCTGCAGGAATCTTTTTCAAGAAAAATAAATTAGTGATTCTTGGATTGATTTTAAAGCACACCATTAATCAGGAATTCTTACATGCTCGTCCTAAAGCACAAGCATTGTTCTCGTACTCATCACACACTTAGAGCTTCGTCCACATCTGCTGATGGTGACTGCCACCACCACCTTTAGGTGCTTTGCTTTCCACATTTCCGCTGGGCGATTCGTTCTGAATTGCTCCACCAGGTATGTGAAATACCTGTCGAAAGTATTTTCTAAGTAATCAACCGCCAGGTAAACTCCTAAGTCTTACCAGATGCGCGGCAGCGAGCCCCCGTCCTAGGGCCTCCGTCCTCCCGGGCCGCCCCGTGCTGCGGCTCCCTCCTGTCCCCTGGGAGCTCAGAGGCTCGTTCCTGTCCTGCTCCACACGCGGTAAGAAGCTCTGCCAGGCTTTGCTGCAGACCCTTCACTTTGAAGCTAACCCTCCAGCTCCAGGATGTCGACCAGCGTTACTACAACCACATAACACTCTCTACTCTCTGTCCTCCTTCCTGTCTGGAACTCCTACTGCCCAGATGCTGGGCCTTCTTGACCAAGTCTAACGTTTGCACGGTTTGTCCTTCCCGCCTTCCAATTCTGAGTCTTCCCTACTAGCATCTTTTTCTTGATTTATGGAGCAATGTGTTCATCTGAGTTCTCCAGGGATACTAATCTAATTATTTTTAATTTCTTTTTTGTTTCTGGCTTTCTTCCAAGTTTCTTTTCTTCTTCCTCCCTCTTTCCCCCCTGCCCTGGCCACCACCCCCGTTTCTTGTTTTTCTCTTCTTTGCCCTTTGGTTGTTCTCTTTCATTCAGATTTCCTTCTTCAAATGTCCTTGGGGACTGGTTCTATTTAAAGAGTGGGCACTCACAGAGCTGCCCGAAATGTACAGTTTCACTGTTGGGTGATGTGACCACGGGCAGCCTCTCTGACTAGGCTTTCTCCCTGCTGGGTGTCCTGTCCTCCATCCTGGGTGCTCTGGTATACCTGCGCTCCTCGCGTCTGGTTCAGTTTGCCTGGAGCGGTGCTGACCAACGGAACTTCCTATGATGATGCAAATGTTCTATCTTCAAGCTATCAAATGTGGTAGCTATTAGCCACGTGTGGTTTATGAGCCCTCGAAACGTGGCTTATGTGACTGGGGAACTAAATTTTTTACTTTATTTAACTCTGGTCAATTTAAATAGCCCCACACGTCTACTGCCAAAAACGCTGGGCAGTATAGTCAGTACAAGGGACAACGTGTCTCTAGCCTCCTTCGTAACCACCTGTGCAGTGAGCTAAGAGGGGCTGCCTGGCAAGAGGGAAGAGAGGAAGAGATGAATAGGGAACACATTGAATTTCAAAGTCAGGTCAACGTTTTCTCATAAAACTTAAGTTTTGGGGACCTAATATTTATTAATAGTTTTATTAAAATAAATTTATATGAAGTCAAAGAGGAAAGAAGTTGAAGAGTCAGCGGCTGGGCAATGAGGAAGAATAAAAGGAACCAGCATCTTATGTACATCGTCATAAACCTTTTCCATATTTAATACTTTTTCTTTGTTGACTTTAAATCCCTTGTGTTAATGCTATAAGTCTAACCAACTGATGGAATACTCATTGCAATGAGACATACTATTAGAGTTTCTGTTTTTGCTCACTCCAATAAGTTATATTCTATTTACTTACTCTGTCTCCAGGTTTAAGTAGTGGTTCATTCTTACTAGTCAGTTTATTAAGTAGAGTATAAGCTAGTTTTAAACTCCGACTCCAAAGTTTGCCTAAAATAAAATAAAAACACTAAGCAATGTAAAATTTAAGAGACTAATAGTTAACATTTTAATGTAGCAACCATAATATCCCATAACATACCATCACTCTATTGTTGGAAATTTAGCTAGTTTCCAACTGGTAACTCTTTTGCACAATGCTGTAATGAACATCGTAGTTTTCTCTTTTAAACAGAACTCATAGATTTATTTTTCTTAATACAAAAATAGAACAGGATTTTATTATAGAAAATTTAGAACATAGAAAAGCTAGCAGAACAAAGTCAGCATTCTTTCAGTTACAGATGCACGCATGCGTGCGCACACACACACACAGACACACACAAGCGTATATACTTATATGCAATTTTCAAGAAATGGGACAATACTGCACTCTGCTTTTTTCAGTCAACATTGCATTCTGAATGCATTTTCATGTCACTAAGTATATCTCAATCACATCTCTTATCAGAGTGGCATATAATTCTTTTAACCTTTATAATTCATGAGGTGGGTCCTATCTCCATCTCTATGTTTTACTCAGGACAGTCTGGGAGATGTCAGTAACCTGTCCAGAGCCACTGACTGCTGGAGTGCTGTGTCTGGCCCTCCAGGACCCAGCCCCTGGTCCCAGGACCCCTCCCCTCTGGCACGCAGTCTCAGTGCAGAGCCCAGCTCTGGTGGATGCTCAACAAAGGACAGCGTCCCCAAGGAAGATGGGAGAGGAAACAAAGAGTCAAGGTCTCTGGGAAGGCAGACTGAGGCCAGGGTGACAATGGGGTTAGGAAGACAAAAAAAAAAACCCTGAGTCCATCCCCAACACCCACAGCAGCCTTGACATGTACCCCTGCCCTGCGATAAGGTATCAAAGAGGTAACACAAAAGTTACAATTTACCCCCCTCAAATTCCTGTGGAGCAACCACATGCAGTTGGAGCAGCCACGCCCTCTGAATAAGCAGTCAAACTTCATTGGAAACAGTCCTATACCTGGACGCAACACTGTGAAGTGAGCGAACTGTGGGACCCGAGAAACAAATGAGAAAAAAAAATATTCAAGTCAAAGCACTGTTGCCTTTGTCTATATAGAAAGGTCAATTCAAGATGTTGATAACTGTAATACATACACGCTTCCAAACTGAATCCAGCTATATAGAGAAAGAATAATGCATCATGACCAGGTCAGTTTATCTCAAGAATGCAAAAAGTGTCAACAGAAAATCAACATAATTTGTCACATTAACCAAGGTGAAAAAAAGTAAAACAATTTAACAATCGTTCAGGATTTTAAATGATTTTTAAAATCCTTCTTAAATTCAGAATAAAAGGAAATTTCTTTAAAGTAATAGAACCTATCTTTAAAAATCCTATGGGAAATATCATAATTAATGGTGAGATATTGACAGCTTTCCCTGCAGAAGTAGAAATAAGTCAAGGACAAAGGCCTTTTTACTGAAAGTCTTAGCCAATGCAGTAAGGAGCAGGTGTAGAGAGAAAGTAAACAGTTTGAAACAAAACTGTTGTTATTTGCAGATGATGTGACTGTGTACATTATGAATCTTTTATATCTGAAATTAGCATGGCTGCCAGACACAACAACGGTGTACAAAGGACTATCTCATTTCTGTATACCAGCAATAAATAGTAAGTAAAAATTTTTAATGATTACAATATGATTAAACAAACATGCCACATACCTAAGAATGTGTTACAAAAGATATGCAGTCTCACCACAAAAAATTATAAAACATTACTGAGATAAAGTGAAGACCTGAATGAACGGAAGGCTATGTTATGTCCATGCAATGGAAGACTCACTAATGCAAAGATGTTAATTTACAAACTGTTCAAAGCAATGATAATCAGAATCTCAACAGGCATGTCTGTGGCACTTGACAAGCTGATCCCAAAGCTGGCACTGAAATACAGGGATGAGAACAGCCGAGATGGTCCTGCAGAAGGAAGCAAGGTTCCTCCATGCATGTCAAGTCTTCTTACAAAGCCATGGTAATTAAGGAAGTGTGGTCCTGGCCAAAGGAAATATATATAACCCAGTGGGCTAAAACAAAGAACCCCCTGGGGCACCTGGGTGGCTTAGTCGGTTAAGCGTCCGACTTTCGCTTAGGTCATGATCTCGCTGTTCGTGGGTTCGGGCCCCGCGTCGGGCTCTGTGCTGACTGCCAGCTCAGAGCCTGGAGCCTGTTTCAGTCTGTGACTCCCTCTCTCTCTGACCCTCCCCTGCTCACACTGTCTCTCTCTCCTAGAAATAAATAAAAACATTAAAAAAAAAAATAAAAAAAATAAATAAATAAAACAAAGAACCCCAACAGACCCCCTGCATGTGGACAAGTCCACCTAGGACACAGGTGCGCTGGAGAAGAGTGGCAGCCCTGTGGGAATGAGAATGGACAGCTGGCTATGCGTCCTGAAAACCTGGCCCGAGACCCATCCCTACACCATATATAAACAGCAGAGCTCTTACAAGATCATACAATAGCTTTATGATCCTGGCAGAGGGCGAGTCCTTGAGAACACAAACAAAAGGTGAAGCTGGGAGGACCTTCTGCTCACTAGACTCCCGTTCGGGAGTAAAGGCCAAAGCACAAAGTGGGAGACACTTGTAGCACATGTCACTGACAAGGACTGGTATCCAGAGCACATAAAAAATTCCCACAAATAACCCGATATAAAAAATGTGCAGGGGCACCTGTGTGGCTCATTCAGTGAACCATCTGACTCTTGATTTTGGTGCGGGTCATGATCAGGTCATGATCTCATGGTTCATGAGTTTGAGCCCCACATAGGGCTTTGTGCTGACGGTGTGGAGCCTGCTGGGGATTCGCTCTCTCTCTCTCTCTCTCTCTCTCTCTGCCTGTCTCCTGCTCATAATCTCTCTCTCAAAATAAATAAACTTAAAAAAATGTTTTTAATGTGTAAAAGATTCAACAGTACTTAACAAAAGAGAAAATCCAAATGATTAAAAAAAAATCCAGGAAAAGATCTCAACCTTCCTAGCCATCAGGAAAATGCAAATTAACACCAAAATGAAATACTCCTATCACAGTCTCACCAGATTAGCTACAATAAGCCTGACAATGATGGGAACAGGTGGGGCTAGCGCACTGATAAGGTAAGCATAAACTTAGCAATGTTATGGCCGACCGATATGTAGATCCTGATATATATTCATTCCTTGACAGAGATCAATGTGTTGCAACTATACACAATAATATGGATGAATCTTAAAAGCATAATGGAAAAAGATTCTGCTTCCAAGTAGGAGAGCGTACTGTGGCAGACTGGGGCTCCTACCTACAAGAATTTAAAAACTGCATAAAATGCAGAAACCATCTGTTGGAGGCAGCGAAGAAAACTAAAGGAGTTAATTCTCCAGAGGGAAAACCCTTGGGGAGGCAAGCTGACCATGTGCAGCTGATTCTTTCAAACGCTGGGCGTGTTTAGGGTCCTGGCACCCACAGGAGACGGAGTATCCACAGCCTTGTGCCTGTGGCGCACTCCCACCGAGGCACAAAGAAATCAGCAGGGCTGCTGGCAGAGGCTGGGAGCTGTGAGAGCACAGCCGGCCTCCCTGTCGGCCATCTACTGAGTCCCGGGCCTGTGACAGTCTTCAGTCCTGACAGGAGGCTGAAAATCCACGTTGAAAACTTCTGAGAAGCAATGTGGAGTTCTTAGTAGTACATGAGATAGAAGCCAGGGCTGGGGAACCCCAGAGGAAAAGCAAACACAGGAGCTCACAGGTGGAGTGAGCCAGCCCTGACACGACTGCAATGACCAGCCACCACGGTACCTGCCGAGAGTAGAGAAGAAGGAACTTCTCTCAGGGAAGGTGACATCATCTGGAGCCTCCACAATTTCTTACACACTATGTCCATCATTCAATCAAAAAACTACTAGGCATCCCAAAAGACAAGTTCCCCAGACTAAAACCAAGAGAAAGTACAGACAAGAGCAGCAGGCCCGGAGGTGACTCGACCCTGGAGCTCGCTGACAAAGACTTTCAGTCGTGGTAAGGAATGTATGGATTCTGGGAAATAAAAGAAAAGATGAAGACAATGCATGGAATGATATAGAATTTTCCTAGAAAATTAGAATAGGAATTAGAATACAGAAATGAAAATTCTAAACTAAAAAGACAATATCTAAATTAAGAATTCATCAGGAATTTCACAATACAATAGAAATTTGAGAAACCAGAATTAGAGAGTTTTAAATTAAGGAAAATAAAAAAATGTCCAAACTGAAGTACAGATGACTCTTGAACAACACAGGTCCACTTACACGTGGATTTTTTTCAATAAATACAGTACTGTAAATCTATTTTTTCTTCCTTATGATTTTCTGGCAGGCTCTGCACTGCCAGCGCAGAGCCCAATGTGGGGCTCAAACTCGCCAACTGAGAGATCATGACCTGAGCCAAAATCAAGAGTCGGATGCTTAACCAACAGGGCCACCCAGGCACCCCATCTTCCTTATGATTTTCATAATAACATTTTCTTTTCTCTAAGTTACTTTAGTGTAAGAATACAGCATATGAAACATATAAAAAATATGTGTTAATTAACTGCCTACGTTATCAGTTAACCTTCTGGCCAACAGTAGATTAATAGGAGTTAAGTTCTGGGACAGTCAAAACTTATACTTAGGTTTTCAACTGTGCAGGGGCTCAGTGCCCCTAACCTCTACATCGTTCAAGAGTCAACTAAATATATAAAAAAGAATACAAAATATAAAAAAAGAACATGAAACCTACACAGGATTCAAAAAAGGTATTAGTGTAACCAAAGCCTGAGAAGAAGAGAGAGAGACCCCAAAAAAATGAATTCAACAGGTAGAGGCAGTCAACAACCACAGTCCTCACAGTGGGCAAGGAGCTCCTACCTTAAACAATTACACACCAATATCTAATGAACACAGATGCAAAGATCCTAAACAACATATTGGTTAAATCAAATCCAGACATTTGTTAAGAAGATATCATAGCCAAGTGGGATTTATTCTAGGAATGCAAGGACTGCTTAACATTTTAAAGTTAATCAGTATAACTCATCAAATTAAGTGGAGAGGAGAGAGACACCATATGATCATCTTCACAGAGCAGAAAAAGTATTCGATAAAACCCAAAGCCATTCATTATTAAAAAAAAAAAAAACAAAACTTCTACTAAACTAGGAATAGAAGGGGACTTATTTAATCTGACAAAGAATTTCTACCACAAAACAAGCAAAAAAACTATGGCAAACATCATACTTCATGACCCAATGCTTTCTACCAAAGATGGAGAAGGAGGCAAGAATGACTGCTATCCAACATCATACTGGCAGTTCTGGCTCATGCAGTGAGCAAGAAAGAGATGAAAGGTGTAGGTATCAGAAAGGCCAAAATAACACTGTTTTCGGTCATAGATGACATGCTTTTGACCACAGGATATCCAAAAGATATATGGACAAATTACTAACAAAAAATTATAAGTTAATTTAACGAGATCACTAGATATAAAATCACCATCTGAGGAAATCAATTGCATTTCTATAAACAAGCACCAATTTCTAACCATTCCATTCCAATAGGAATAAATCTAATGAAAGATGCTCAAGAGCTCTGTACTCAAAAGTATAAAACTTCACTGAGAGAAATTAAATAAGGCCTTGAAATAGTGGGGATACTCCACAGTCATGAACTGGAAGGTTCTGTAATTGTAATAACATCGATTCTCTTCAAACTGAACTACAGAATTGACACAGTGCCAATCAATATCCCAGCAGGAATCTTTCTGGAAACTGACAAACTGATTCTAAAGGTGGCTTAGAAATGCAGCATAGTCAGGAAAACCTTAAGAAACAGTCATAGAGCAGAAGGACGTCTATACCAGACACCAGGACTCACACAGCTACAGCCGTTCAGGGAGCAAGGACAGAAGACAGACTGCGGAAGCGGCACGGAGAGCGGCAGCACACCTGCGCGTGTTTCCACCCGTTACAGACAAGGCAGCCCCATGGGGCCCTGGGCGAAGCAATGCCTCTTCAGTGAAGGGCAGTAGGTCAATCAGACACTCATAGGAGAAGAGAATGGCCCCAATGTCACGCCACACACAAACTAAATTGTACATGAATCATGACACCTCAATATGAAGAGTGAAGCAAGTTCTTCGAGGAAAAGGTAGGAGAATATCTTTGTGACCTTAGGTTTAGCCAAACAGGACAAAAAAGCACTATAACAAGGGGAAAATATAGATAAATTAGGCTAATTAGATTAGGAAATCTCATTTATCTAAAGCTACTAATAAAAGTGTTAAAAGACAGTCCAAAGAGTGGAAGAAGACATTTGCAAAACATACCTGACAAAAGACGTGTATTTGAAACACAAAGAAGAAAACATTTGCAACCAAATAGAAAAATGAGCCAAAGATTTGGAAAGTAGATAAAAGAGAATATTCAAACAGCCAATAAATGTACAAAAAGCATCATTAGCCATCAGAGAAATGCAAATAAACTAGCAAAACAACTTGACAGCACAACAGCTACAGGAAAGGCTAAAACGAAAAACACAGACAATATCAAGTATCGACAAGGACGACAAGGAAACTGAAAGTGCGCAAACTGCCGGCTGGAGTGAAGGCTGCTGCAGCCACTTTGGAAACCGTGGGACGGTGTGTCTAACGCTGCACAAGGCTACTTGCACGTGTACACATTCCCAGCACAAATGACCGCATGTGTTTCACCAACAGACGCACCCAAGAATGTCCATTAACAGCACTGTGCACAACGGCCCCAGGGGAAGCAGTGCACACGTGCCTGACTGTGGAGCACATGCGTCATGTGGGCAAATTCAGACACTGAAGTAACATCCATCAGTGAGAAGAACTACAGCTTCACACCACATCATGGCCGAGTCTCGCCTAATTCCAGACATGAAACTGAGAGACAAGCGAAGCAACGTTCACAGGTATATGACAGTTCACTGCCAGTGTGAGGACGCACGTGCTGGAAGGGACACGGGGCTGGAGACCTAGAGATGCTCTGGAGCCGAGTGCTGGTTACAGGAGTACACTCACTCTGCAAAGAGGCATCAAGCCAGATGCTTCTGATTTGTTACATAAAAACATAATATGGAACCAAAAGATACCCAACACAAAAATACAAAGTTCAAAAGTAGACAAAACTAAATTCCTTTGTTCAGAGATGCATCTATAGATGTGAACCTCGACACCAGAGCAGTGGCCGTCACCACCGGTCAGCGAGTAGTTCCCTCTGCTGGGAGGTAGGACAGTGGTGCAGGCACCTGGAGGGAGCCAATGTTCTACTGTTTTGACAGTGGTGTTGGTTTCTCAGGAATTGCTCTATCGTGTTCGTGAAGCTGTATGCCTGTGTTGTATGACATGACACATGGAACATTTTTACAGCCAAACCAGAGCTCACGTGCTTTCTGCTGACACTTGCCATAGGTGAGGGTGTAGACGGCCTTCCCAGCTGTGTCCAAGGCAGTCAGGCAGGGGGCCTTGGGCTGCATCGTGCCCCAGCGCTGCAAGGCGGCCAGCAGTGACGGTGGCCAGGCAGTGCCCACGGCCAGGGGCTCCCCTTTCAGCACTACCATCTGGCTGCCCTCCGGCTTTGGCTGATTTGGATCCGGTTGCTGCACTATAAGCAAAATCGAAATTTAAAAATTAGCACTTCATAGAACCATCCACACATTCTGTTTTTAAACATTCTCTTAAAAAACACTTGTAAAAAGATTACAATAACTTGTCTAGATTTCCTTATCATTATAGTTGTCACAGACCAACTGACCAAAGGACAGATGGTCATTCATCCTGGACAATGATGGCCACTGGTGACTGTAACCCCCCAGGACAATCCCAGAACAGAAGCGGTGACGTTGAGGCTTTTGTGAGGTTGTGGCCAACCCAAATGACACCTGAGAAGCAGGCGTGGGTCCTGCTTATAAAGGACAGAAGTAAGAAGAGTTGTATTTCAGTCCGCACATGCAAACCACCCATCGCCAGGTTGAAAGAGAAAAATAAAGTAAAATCTATTATGTTTCCTGTGTCCATGTAGCCAACATTTGCCCACGTGTAAGACCTGCCCAGAACAGCATTTATACCACTGAACTCTGCATCTGAAAGGTGTTATCTGATGACAAAGGGGAAAGCTGTGCCCTAAAAGTTGTGTCTGACCCTCAGTGAGGAGACACCTGGTGATGATGGGGGGGTGGACATCGCGCAGCAGAGGTGAGGGGCAGAGGGGCAAGCTGGCTGTGGGTCCCGTGGCTGACACATGTACATGGTTGGCACCTTGTACTAGGCTTTATTTCTGTCCCTTTGCTATAGGTTTATACTTCTTTCTATTTCTTGGTCATTTTCTTTTACAAACAAATCTATATTCTTTTTTCCTAAATGTGTATCTCATTAATAAATGAGAGACTTGATAAATATTTTAAAAAATAAAAAATAATTTAAAAAAATTTTAAAAATTAAAAAAATTAAAAAAAAAATAAATGAGTGACTTGATTTCTGAAAAAAGGGCCAAAACTATGCCAAAAACACACTTTAAAACCATGGGAAGAAAAGTATTTCAGATTTAAAGTTTAAATTAAAAAAATGAAATAATGGGGGCACCCAGCTGGCTCAATCAGTAGAGTGTGCAACTCTCAATCTCAGGGTTGTGAGTTCAAGCCCCATGTTGGGTGTGGAGCCTACTTAAAAAAAATTGAAATAACGTAAATAAAATGAAACCTTAGGAGTATTCTTGTAACCATGTACTAAGCCCTGGATTAGAGGCACAGAAAAACGTTAAGTCCCTTAACTATGAGTGGTATGCTTTTTTCCCTGTTCAAATAAAGCCAGCAGTCACACGTGCTGCTGAATTCACTACGACACATGGTGACCACAAGGGCTGGACACAGGGGAGAGTCATTTCGTTGTGCTGTAATGTCGCAGTGCGACCACGCAGGACGCACATTTGCCCACAGCCCTGGACAGGACAGCCACCCCGTTCAGACACGGAGCCCGCCCGAGATCTCTCACCTTCCAACAGCTCCTCAAAATCATCCACAAAGAACTCCTTCAGGGGAGGGCGCTTCGGCCGCTTCAGGGTGTTGAGAAGCTGCTGGATTTTGGAGGACACTCTGCTGTTCACAGGAACACCTGCCAGGGGAAGGGGGGCAATGAGGCCAGAGCTCGCCGTCCCTCTGGAGACACGATGTGGAGACGGGATCCAGCGACCAACTGCACGAACACGCCGGAACTCATAAATCCAACCAAGCCTGGCCCTGCCGTGCAGCCGCTTTGGAATTCATTAATACATTCAACAAATATTTACTAAAGGCCTTCTAGGCACTAGAACTTTTCTAAGCTAGTGATTTTCAAAGTGGTCCAGAAACCCTTTGTGGGTTCATGAGGCCACCGCCCTCCCTTCCTCGTCACAGCACATGATGAGTCTTCCAGAGGCCCCACATCATGTGAGCCACAGCCGCCTGAACGGGGACAAGGCACAGGGCCCAGGTGCTTCCATCATGCTGGCTGCGAGGGAGACTGGCCACACTGGAAAACAAGCCCATTCTTTGCACCAAATCTTCATTTTAGAAATTCATTCATAAATATGAGGATGTGATGAGTTTCTTAATGCTATTTTTAAATTGATTAATAAATATTTTTTAAATCTTTAGTTTTAACTTCTAATACGATAAACATCAAGAGATTTAAGCCACCCAAACTAAAAGTTCTTTGGTGGCCTCAGTAATTATTAAGAAATGATGTTCTGGGAGATGTAAAGTAGCAATATAACAGAGAAGAGTCTGTGTGTCTGTCCTCAGACAGCTCACCACCTGCTGGGTGAAAGCAAGCAGAAACATGCACGCAGGAACAAGAACAGCGGACAGGGAGGTAAGTGCTCTAAAGTCAACACAGTGGGTGATGGCCAAGGGCAGGGGTCGGCCGCACTGCCGCAGGGGACAGGTAGGCAGGGCCCAGAGCCTCAGACACACCTCGCTGTCCAAGGGCAAGTGTGGCAGCTGATGCCCTGACATCCTTCTACAGCAACCCCGTCCTCTAATCTGAAGCCAGTCAAGTTCTAGAACCAAGAACCGTACTTAGTCATCACCTGTCTAGTCTCCTTTGATCTGGAGCATTTCTTTGTCCTTTAGGGCACTGACATTTTGAAAGAATATAGTTCCTTTGTTTTATTAAGTAGAATATACCTCATTTTGAGTTTGCTTGAGGTTTTCTCAGGATTCAATTGGGGGGCTGCATTCCTGGCTGAAATACTACCCAACTATCATATCCAGATATATGGGACATCCACCTGTCTTCATAGGGACAGATTTTCATCACCCAAAATGCTGTCTGGGTTATACACTGATTGTCACTATTTTTTCTTCTGCAACTAATATGCAATGTGTGAGAAGGCACTTGAAGACCATACAAATATCCTAACCCTCAAAGAACTTTTTCCCTCCATTTAATGGCCATCGGATCATTCTTGCCAGAAGCAATTTTTACTGCAATAGTTGCAAAATTATTTTCCGACTTTAGCACTTCATTTAAATTTACCCATCAACACTCAGCATTCTGTCTGTTACCTATCTCTCTCTCTCTCTCTCTCTCATCAGGAGCGACTCATGGACTGCTCTGTTGTTACAACGCATATAGTTCTTAATATTTTCATGTACAAATTGTCCCAGACTTGGCCAGTGGGATCCTATGTGAGTTGATCTGTGACATGCCCCCATCATTTTTTTAAAGCACTGCCTTACATTCTATCATAAGATGCTTCAGATTCATTTTAGGCTACCCTGCTCCAGCCCTGGAATTAGCTATTTCTCTAAGAAGTCCTCATTCTTCCGTGTAGGAAGATGTTGAAGATCAAGATCTGGCCACTAGGTGTGCTCACTGCCACCACAGGGTTTTTGCCACCTCTGGAATACAGAGCTAGAAAGCACACTATGTATATGGCATGCATGTATTCATGGACACACGACGACCATGCGCATGTGCACACAGAAAACATAAACAGATACGTACTCAAATCTCAGGAACCATGAGTCCACACCAGTACTTCCAACCCCAGTCTGCTCCACAGGTTCTTGCCTTTCCCACTCATATTTGGACTTTCTCCACAGCAGGAACCCTGGCTCCCAATAATATCAACACCTTTGCTCAATACAATCATGTATATAAAATAATTTCTAAGTTGCATAACCTATACTTCTACAAAAAGACAAGCAAGAAATCAAGATTTCAGGGCCCCTGGGGGGCTGGCTCAGTCTGTTAAGTGCCCGACTCTTGATTTTGTCTCAGGTTGTGACCCCACGGTTCGTGGGTTTGGGCCCCACATTGGGTTCCGTGCTGACAGTATGAAGCCTGCTTGGGATTTTCTCTTTCCCTTTCTTTCTCTGCCCTCTTGTCTGTCTGTCTGTCTCTCTCTCAAAAATTTATAAATAAATTAAAAAAAAAAACCAAGAAGATTTCTTTGCTGTTCATTGTTCATACCCAACTTTGTCAAGACTATGGGCATACGGCCCGGTTCTGTGTTCACAGCTTACCTTTTCTGCCTCTCTCCCCATTACCCCCTCAGATGTGGCTATGGTACTTGACAGGAATATGACTGGGGTTATTTTCACTTGCTTTCAGTTTTAGGGGTTTTTTCTCTCTTCCTATATTTCAAGTTTATGCTTTGAATTTTGTATTACACTAACAAACTTCTAAAAGTCAAAACTATATTAAGACAAACTAAAACAAGTGTCACCGAACTTCCACTCACCCACCCACCCCACCTCTGGGGGGACCAGCCTCACTGCTTTCTGGCTTGCCCTCCCAGCGCCCCTGCTACACAGACACACGCTTTGTTACGCTCCCTCGGTTCTCACACAAACGGTGGCGTACCAGAACCGCTCTTCTACTTCCGGCTTTTCCACACAACTGTCTCCTGGAAAGACACCTCATTCCAAGTCATGAAAAGCTTTCTCATTATTTCTGGCATATTCAACCAATTTGTGAGGCTTGGAGAGCTACATAGTTTCCAATATTGTACAACTGTAAGTAGTGCTACAAAGAATTACTTTGTGTACATGTATTTCCTTAGTTTTGGAAATGTGTGTTCAGGGTAAATTCCCACGTTGGCCCCGCTGGATCCAAACGTAAGTACCTATATATATTTTACCAATTTCTATTCCAAAGAGGTTTAACTAACCAACAGTATTTCTGTAATTATATATATATAAAAAAAAGGCTGAACATGATGTTCAAGAGTTATTTTTATTTTTATTTTTTTTAATTATTTTTTAAATGTTTTTTATTTATTTCTAGGAGAGAGAGAGAGACAGCGTGAGCAGGGGAGGGTCAGAGAGAGAGGGGGTCACAGACTGAAACAGGCTCCAGGCTCTGAGCTGGCAGTCAGCACAGAGCCCGACGCGGGGCCCGAACCCATGAACCGCGAGATCATGACCTAAGCGAAAGTCGGACGCTTAACCGACTAAGCCACCCAGGCGCCCCGTCAAGAGTTATTTTTAGATCTTCTTATGAATTGGCTGTTCATATTTTTTGCCCATTTTCCTATACTAGGAGTTGGCAAATTTTTCTTAAAGAGCTAGATAGGAAACATTCGGGCAGTGGGCACAGTCTTGGTTGCAAATACCCTACTCTGCCATTCTGGGGCAAAAGCAGCATAGATGACATGGGAATGGGTAGGCATGGCCATGTCCCAGTAAAACCTTATTTGCCAAAGCAGGATGCCAGTCCATATGTCATAGTTTGCTGACTGGCAATTCATAGGATTTAGGGTATTCTCCTCCTATTTTGAAAAGTCTGTTTTATATTAGAAATATCAGACCTCTATCACTCACACTGTAAATAGTTACTCCTAGTCTGTCAATTCTTGTGACTCTCTATGGGGATATTTTCTTTACGGAGATATTTTCGTAAAGACTTTTTTTTTTTTTTTTTTTTTTAGCTTCGAGGCATCTGGGTGGCTCAGTTGGTTAAGCGTCCAACTCTTGATTTCAGCTCAGGTCATGATCTCATGGTTCATGGGTTCGAGCACTGTGTCGGGCTCTGTGCTGACAGCTCAGAACCTGGAGCCTGCTTGGGATTTCCTCTCTCTTAGTACCTCCCCTGCTCACATATGTGCTCTCTCACTCAAAAAAAAAAAAAAAAGGCAGGAAATCAAATTCATATTACAGATAAAATTATGCATGATAACCAAGTAGGGTTTATCCTGAGACTATACCTTTGGTTTAACATTCAAAAATTAAATTAAATTTAGAAAGCCTTTACCTATAACCAGGTTAAAGAAAATTCATCAATTTTTTTCCTTTTATTCTTCACTCTTTTGTTTAGATATCGGATTCTTTTTGGGTTTGCCTTTTTTCAATGGTGTGGGGGAAAGAATCTAAGGTTAACTTTTCCCAACTAGCTTTCAATGGTCCCAGTAACATTGACTAAAAAGATGATCTTTGCCACATTGAGGCAGTATAATATTATGTGAAGGCATAGAGTGATGACGTAAAGATGCATACTGTAAATCATACAGAAACCACTAACAAGAGAGAAAGAGAGAGAAAGAGAATAGAACATAAACCAAAAGAAATGAGGAAAGGGAATGAAATTAACAGATGTGCGAAACAGAAAATAGAGCAGGATCATAGATTTAAAACCAACCAAATAGCTAATTAAAACTGACTATAAATGGTCCAAAGACTCCACTGAAGTAAATGGTTGTCTGCTTAGAGAAAGTGCAAGGATGAATAAAACACTAATTATAAGAAATACATTTTAAGTTAAAAGGTAGGGTAAAAGTAAAAGGATAAAAAGATTTGTCATGTAACTAATACTAGTAGAATAGCTGAAGGCAGCCATAATAATAACAAAGAAAATTTCAGAATAAGAAATATCACAAAGGATCATTTTATAATGATAAAGCAGCCAATTCATCAAGACATAACAATTTTAAATATGTATGCACGTAATGACAGAACTTCAAAATACACAAAACACAAAGTGACAGATCTAAAGGAACAGACAATCCACAATTATAGTTGGAAATTCAATACCCCTTTCAGCAAGTTATAGAGAAAGTATGCAGAAAATCCGTAAGGCTAGAGAAGACTCAAACTAAAATATCAACCAACTGGATATAACGTTCATTCACAGGAAAGTTACCCAACAACATTATTTTCAAGTATAACACTCATAGCAACAGACCATGTTCTAGGCCATTAAAGTTTCAATATATTTAGAAGGAGTTGAGTTATACAATATATATAAGAGATATATACCTGAAATATTTGGAAATCTGTTGAAATTAAACAACATACTTCTAAATAAATCATGGGTCAAAATGGAAAGCATGAGAGAATTTTTTAAATATCTAGAATTTTATTTTATTTATTTATTTTTTAAATATTTTATTTATTTCTAGGAGAGAGAGAGAGAGAGACAGCGTGAGCAGGGGAGGGTCAGAGAGAGAGGGAATCACAGACTGAAACAGGCTCCAGGCTCTGAGCTGGCAGTCAGCACAGAGCCCGACGCGGGGCTCGAACCCACGAACCGCGAGATCACGACCTAAGCGAAAGTCAGACGCTTAACCGACTAAGCCACCCAGGCGCCCCTAGAATTTTATTTTATTTTATTTATTTTTGAGACAGAGAGACAGAACATGAGTGGGGGAGGGGCAGAGAGAGAAGGAGACACAGAATCTGAAACAGGTTCCAGGCTCTGAGCTGCCAGCACACAATCCAATACAGGGCTTGAACCCACAAACCACGAGATCATGACCTGAGCCGAAGTCGGATGCTTAACCAACTGAGCCCCCAGGCACACCTAGAATTGAATTTTAAAAAGGAAAAGAACGTATCAAAATATGTGAGATACTAAAAGAGCTCTCAGAAGGATATTTATAGTTTTAAATACTTTCATTAGGAAACAAGAAAGGTCTAAACTCAATGATCTAAGAGTCAGGAAAAAGGAAAAGGAAAGTAAACTGAAAATAAGTAGAAAAAAGGAAGGAATAAATATAAGATTAGAAATAAACATAATAGAAAAAAATAATTAAACCCAAACTGGTTCTTTGAAAGATAAATAAAAGTCAATGAACTTTCTAGCTAGAATGATCAAGAAAAAAAGACAGAGAGCACTGGGGCATCTGGCTGGCTCAGTTGATAGAGCATGAGACTTTCAATCTCAAGGTCATGAGTTCAAGCTCTACCATGGGCATGGGGCCTATTTAAAAAGAGAGAGAGAGAGAAAAGACACTAATTACTAATACCAGAAATAAAAGAAGGGACAGCACCACCAATTCATATACCTCAGAGAATAATAAAAGAATATTATGAACAAATTATGCCTAAATTGGAGAGCATAGATGAAATGAACAAGTTCCTTCAAAGACACAAAACTGATTCAAGAATAGAAAAATTCATGTTTTCTGATTAGAAATTAGAAGAAGGAGGAACATTTATCAATTCATTTTGAGGTGAGCATTATCCTGATACCAAGACCAGACAAAGATATTACAAGAAAAAAATAAAACCAAAACGACAGGCTACTATGTATCTTGAACAGACACAAAATCCTTAATAAAAAATATTAGCAAATCAGGGTGCCTGGGTGGCTCAGTCAGTTAAGTGTTTGACTCCTGATTTCAGCTCAGGTCCATGATCTCATAGTTCATGAGAAATGAGCCTCACATCGGGCTCTGCACTGACAGCACGGAGCCTGCTTGGGAGTCTCTCTCTCTCTGTCTCTCCCCCACTTACACACATGCTCTCTCTCTCTCTCTCTCTCTCTCACTCAAAAAAAAAAAAAATTAAAAATGTTAGCAAATCAAATCCATGATACAGAAAAAAATTATGCATGATAATCAAGTAGGGTTTATCCTGAGAATATAACTTTGGTTTAACATTCAAAAATCAATGAAATTTACTACACCATTGAAATTCAAACATTAATGAAATTTACTACATCCATGGAACAAACTACAAACTATGAAAGAAAAACCACATGTGATTTTAATAGATTTAAAAAATCATTTAACTAAAGCCATGATAAAAATTTTCAGGAAATCAGGGAAAAAGCGTTCTTTTTTTTTTTTTTTTTTTTTTTAATGTTTTATTTATTTACTTCTAGGAGAGAGAGAGACAGCATGAACAGGGGAGGGTCAGAGAGAGAGGGAGTGACAGACTCTGAAACAGGCTCCAGGCTCTGAGCTGGCAGTCAGCACAGAGCCTGACACGGGGCTCGAACCCACGAACCGCGAGATCATGACCTGAGCGAAAGTCAGATGCCTAACCGACTAAGCCACCTGGGCGCCCCGAAAAAAGGGAACTTTCTAATGAAGAGCACCCACGATTAACGTCACAATTGAAACATGAAAACGTGGATGCTTTCCCCTTACAGTTGGAAACAAGGCAAGTCATATTCACTTTCAACATTTCTTACTGACACAACTGGAAATCTTACACACATTGCAATAAAGCCAGAAAAATAAATGTTCCTAAAGACAAATAATTTGTAAAGAACATTAAAAACATATTCATACACAATATGGTCAAACATAGAATCTTAAGGAATCTACCAAAAAAAACTACTGGAACTAATAAGAACACAACCAAAATACAATACAAAAACCAAATGCATTTCTATAGACTGGTAATAAACTACTGTAAAATTTAAAATACTATCTACAATAGTGTGAAAAAATATAACCTATTTCGGAATAATTTTAACAAAATAGGTACAATACCTGTATATTAAATGTTACAAAACAATGCTGTTAAAGTTTTTATAAGAGCCAAATAAATGGAGAGATATACTGTATTTATCAACTGAAATATATACTATTAAGATGCTAATTCTCTCCAAAGTGATCTACAGAGTCAATAAAATATCAATCAAGATCCTGCAGGAATTTTGGTAGAAACATTTAAAAATATATATCCAAATGCAAAGGAGCTGAAATAGCCAAAGCAAATTTTAAAATGAAAAGTTAAAGTTTGAAGACAAACTGCATGATTTCAAGATCTGTTATAAAAGCACAGTAACCATGATGGTGTGGTACTGGTGTAAGGATGGACAAACACACCACAGGGCAGCAGAGAGAGCCAGGAACAGATCTTTCTCGTGTATGGTCCGCCAATTTTCATAAGAGATGCCAACGGACCTCAGTGGGGACAGAATGGGCTTTAGAACAAATGAGGCCGAAACAGCTGGACATCCACATGCAAAAACAAGGCTCTGATTCATACCTTGTACTTATATTAAAATTAACTCAAAATGGACCAGACATCTACATATAAGACCTAAAGCTATAAAATTCTAGGAGAAAACATAGAAAACCTTTATGACTTTGGGTTAGGAAAATATATCTTAGAAATGACACAAAAGTAGGATCTATAAAAGAAAACACAGGTGAACTGGACTTCATAAAATTAGTAATTTCTACTCTTTGAGAGTCATTATTAAGAGAATTTAAAAAAACGCAAGCCACAGGCTGTGAGAAAATCCAAATTACATACCTGATAAAGAACTTGAATCTAGAACATATAAAGAACTCTCAAAATTTACCAAGAAAACATCACAGAAAAAAAATAAGCAAAAGATCTGAACAGATGCTTCTAAAAAGACATACAGATCGCAAACAAACACATGAAAAGATGCTCCACTTCCTCAGTGTTTAGGGAGATGCTAATTAACACTACAATCAGACACCTCCACACACCCAGAAGGGTGGTTAAAACTAACAGGCCAATAATCCCAGCTGCAGGCAAGGATGTAGAGGAGCCAGAACTCTCATCACCCATGATGCGAATGTGAAATGGTACAACCACTTTGGAAACCCGTTTGGTAATTTCTTAGAAAGTTAAGCATAAATCTACTATATGATCCAACCATTCTTTTTTTTTTTTTTTTTTTATGTCTGGAAAGTTCTTTATTCCACCTTTGTTTTTGTTATGATCCAACCATTCTATTTGTAGGTATTGACCCAAAAGAAATGAAAGAATACTTCTACACAAAAACTTGTATAAGAATACTCATAGTTTTATTTGTAATAGCCAGAAACTTGAGGCAACCCAAATATCTATCAACAGGTGGACAGATAAAGTGTGGTACATCCATAAAATGAAATACTACTTATCAGTAAAAGGTACGACCTATTGATACATCCAAAAACATGAACATATCTCAAAATACTTATGTAGAGTGGCAGAAGCCACATAACAAAAATTAAAAACTGCATGATTCGATTTATATAAAATTCCAAAAAATGAAAACTGATTTATAGTGTCAGGAAATAAATCAGTGGTTGCCTAAAGCATGGCAGAAGCCAAAATGAGTAGAAGGGAGGTATTACAAAAGAACACAAGGAAACTTTCAGGAATGCTGGATGTGTTTACTATCTTGATCACAGGCATGGTGTCACCGGTATATACAAATTTTAAAACTTATAAAATTAGGGATACATGGGAGGCTCAGTTGATTAAGGGCCCGACTCCTGATTTCAGTTCAGGTCATGATCATGATTTGTCAGTTTGAGTCCCATGTCGGGCTCTGCACTGACAGCATGGAACCTACATGGGATTCTCTCTCTCCCCCTCTCCCTGCCCCTCCCCTACCTCATTTTCTCTCTCTCTTTCTCTCTCCGCCCACAAAATAAACTTTTAAAAAAAATTTTAAACAATAAAACTTATAAAATTGTATCCTTCAAGTATGTGCAGTTGATGACATGACAATTATAATTCAACTAAGCTCCTGAACTTTTAAAAAAAAATTTTTAATGTTTATTTATTTTTGAGAGAGAGAGAGAGACAGTGTGAGCAGGGGAGGGGTAGAAAGAGAGGGAGACACAGATTCTAAAGCAGGCTCCAGGCTCTGAGCTGTCAGCACAGAGCCCGACGCGGGGCCTGAACCCACAGACTATGAGATCATGACCAGAGCTGAAGTCAGACACGTAAACAACTGAGCCACCCAGGCTCCCCTAAGCTCTTGAACTTTTTCTTTTTTTTTTTTTTAAATATGAGACTCTTTTTAAAAAAATTTTTTTAATGTTTATTTCATTTTGAGAGAGAGACAGACAGAATGTGAATGGGGGAAGGGCAGAAAGAGAGGGAGACACAGAATCTGAAACAGGCTCCAGGCTCTGAGCCCGACTCAGGACTCAAACTCACAGACTATGAGATCATGACCTGAGCCAAAGTCGGTCGTCTAACCGACTGAGCCACCCAGGCGCCCCGCTCTTGAACTTTTAAAAACTATAATCAAATTTAAAAAAAAATCTATGGCTGTACCCAACAGCCAGCTTCATGTTGACTCAGTATTTTCCTGTTGCATCTGGGTAAGGAGGTAAAAGACCTTGACAAAATTTGATCTATTACTTAGGAGTATCCAAACATGTATTGAAGCCTTATCTAAGATCCCCCGGAGTTTTCTGCAATTCAAATCTGATACACTGGGGGAAAAAACTTCACATGATTTTGATAAAAGACATTGGAAACTGTTTCAAAAGGAAATGGTGTAAATGAGGACGCTGTGAAGATCACGGTCTTTCTGACCTGCACGTCTGAAACCCTGACTTCTGCGGCGCCCGTTTCTCAGACTGTGTGCACGGGGCCACAGGCACTGGCGTGTCAGGCCAGGCTGCTCTCACACTGAGGCCGCACAGAGTCCAACAGAGGGGCTGCCATGGCCTCGCGTTCCCCTGTTTTAGAGACCCGAACTCCTTGGGCACCGGTTTAAATGTGGAGGCTTTCTCCTCCCTGCTCTTCTTGTTCCCTATCCGCCCAACTCCAGGGGCTCTGGACTGTTCCTCCCCTGCCGCTCTCTGCGGTAACAGCCAGCACACAGCCGGCCTCAGTTCACACGCGCTGAAGGGCAGTAACTGGCGGCTGGCTCAGGCTTGCTAAAGCAAATCCACTAAAGCGACATTCACTAGCTGAAGAGACAGCCTGTGCTCCGCTGCTCACGAGGAGAAAGAGAGGCATGCTCACCCCCTGCGGTCTCCAGGACGCTGCCGCTGTAGCCCCGAGGGACGCCTCTCACAGAAGCCAGCTGCGGACGCTCACAGTGCGACACGAGACCCGTGGTGACATCGGGAGGGGCAGGGTGCAGATCTGCTTTGGAAAAACAAACCCCAAATAAAAGTGGCTGTTAAGCTCCTCTTTAAACCGCAATGAGCTAAAGTTTCACTAGCTGAGCTCGAAGCAAGGGATGTGGTATTCCGATTAATTTTTTTTCTGGTTGACCAAGAAGCAACAGGACCCTGTGAACTCTGATCTCCCAGGCACGGCCCATGGAAGGCTGTGTCCCGTGCGCTGCTTGGTTCCCGGAGGAACCTCAGCCAGAACACCCAACGACAGTGCACTGGCAGGCGCGGGCGAACCTGCCCTTCACAGCTGCCTGCAATGAGTTACTTAGAAATTTCAATGAACTGAAGACTGATGGGTGTGGGGGGGAGGGGAGATGGGCATGGAGGAGGGCACTTGTGGGGATGAGCACTGGGTGTTATATGGAAACCAACTGGACAATAAACTATTTGTAAAAAATAAAATAAAATAAAATAAAATAAAATTTCTATTTAAAAAAAAGAAATTTCAATGAAGCAGAAACACATTTTAAATCAATTGTCATTGGACCATTTTTGTTGTATTAGGAAAAAAATAGCCAGGTTCCAAAAACTATCCCTCACTTCCCCCAGGAAGTATGTTAAATGCCACAAAGACAAAGACCTTTAGAGGCTTCAAAGAATAAGCCTACAAAGATAAAAATTATCCCCGACGCTAGGTCAACACACCTCACTATTAGGACCTCAGTCAAGTTCTCAGAGCAGAAGGCATTAATATCACGGTTAAAGACAAATGACGTTAGACTGTAGAAATGTTTAAAATCACTCCCCATTGTCGGAATGCACATTTTGGGGTCGGATCTTTATCATATAGCACCTGTATCTGTTGGAACACCGGCTGGCTGCAGGCGGCTGAGGCGTGAGCATGAGTGTGCCCCACTCTGGTGCTTCTGACCTTTCAGCTCCTATCGTTTACCTATCCTTTCACTTCCCAGGCAGAATGCAAACTAAAATCTTTTGTAAATATGTAGAAAGATGAAATTATATGGAAGCAAACCCCAAACTCATGATTTACACAGTGGAAAAAACCATTTGGAAAAATCCAATTTAATGACAGAGTTGTCACAATCCTTGAAAAAGCATGATGTCGATGAAATTACCATTTTAAAGTTTGCCTATCACCAAGTTCTTTCCATATAGAAAGAAATTTCCCTACTCTTCCAAGTCTAGCAAAAAGAATACATGATTTTAACATTATTCATGAAGAAAGGCATAAATGGTAATCTTAACTACAAAGCAGTTTTAAAATCACCACATAAAAATAAACAACATTCAAAATAAAAATGAACTACTATAGGGGCGCATGGGTGACTCAGTCGGTTAAGCATCCCAAGCATCCGACTCTGGCTCCGGTCATGATCTCACGGTTCATGGGTTCGAGCCTGTGTCAGGCTCTGTGCTGACGGTTCAGAGCCTGGAGCCTGCTTTGGATTCTGTGTCCATCTCTGTCTGCCCCTCCCCTGTTCATACTCTCTGTGTCTCTCTCTCAAAAATAAATAACATTAAAAAAATTCTTTTAATGAACTACTATGACTGGAAGTATTACTTTTAAATATAGATATTTATAACTATATATAACTATAATCCAATGTTTTATGGATTTGATTTCCTTACTCTATGTCTAAAGATGACATATTTTTAAAAATTAGCTTTACCTAATATATTGTACCTCAATTTTTTTTTTTTACCTAATACATTCTTCTTTTTGTATCTCTTTCCTTAGCCCAACTGAAGAACTCTCCAGTGCTAAAAACTAAAAGGATGATTTTTATAATAACAGAGGGAAGGTGAGTATTTTTGGATTTAGGAACTCAAGTCCACTATATCCAGAAATCATTTAGTATATGAAGGCTACAATCCACAGTTAAGATTTTTAAAATTTACGAGAATTGATCACACAATGTGTATGTGAGAGACCATGTGAGTGGGATGGGAGAAAAGAGGCCACACCTGGCGAAGTCAGGGGTCTTGCATCCACAGTGGTAACACATCTCCCTGGAAACCTTCCCACCCAGGGCCTTTCACAGAACGCACACACCTTACGGCTAAGTGCTTTGTTAAAAGACCCCCCACAACTGCTGGGAAGTCGAGGGCTCCCAGTTACACATTTTGAACTGTGGCCAGTTTATCACGCTAGATACACTTTTATCTCCGACCCATCAGGAAGCAGGGTTTACAACAGCTCAGTAATGGCTAATATAGTTTTACCTTCCTACACCCTCTCACAGAGAACAGAGGATCAGGAAGCAGGAATAAGATAAGAGAACATTCAAAAACTACTGTTTTTCTCACATTGGAGATACCTGTGTAGTTTCAATAAGTCAAAGCACCATGACAAACAGAGAAAAAAAATGTGTCAGTGCGAAAGCTGTTTTTCAAGCTATCTCCTGAGAACCTCCTTGAGGAAGGGTGCGCAGGGCGTCCAGGACAGCTGCCTGAACAGCTGAGTCGGCTGTTTCCCAAAGGGTCCTTTTCTCTGGGGCAGAGCCCCAGCTGCTGCCACGCAGTGGCCTTGACAGCTGCCTCTCTGTGTGCCAGAAGCAGAATGAGGTGTCGTGGATTCTCATCGAAGGCTATATCATGGTTAGAAGAAGCAAGCTCAAGAGAAATGTGCAGATTTCCTGCACTGACTCAACAAATACAAAGTGAAGAGCATCAGTGGCGTGTCCACAGAGGATGCTGAGACGTCATCCAGTTTACTCCCAGCCCAGCCAGAGGACCAGGATTTCACACCAAGGCAGCTCAGGCCCTGAGCCCACACCTACCGGGGCAGGGGGGACCACACCAAAAACAGTACCCTATCATGGGTGCATGGCTGGTGCACCATTCCAGTTTTAGCAGAACAGCTAACAGCAAAGAAAATGAACAGGAATCAAGAAAACTGCATCAGCCCTGGCTTCACTGCTAGGCCAGCTGTGTGAGCTCAGGCAAGTTACAAAGAACCTGACTTTCTGTCTTCCCTGCACATCTAGAAAAGAGGGGGTGCTGAGAAGGGTTGCAAAGTTAATTGCAACAACACAGCAACTGACAGCACCACGTGAGGAATATACTGTTGTTAAGGTACCAGCTGCACATGCCAGCTCGTCGTTGTTTAGAAAACAGGATTTCAAATGATGAAAGGTTTCCAAATGTTCCTAAGATTAATGTAATTGAAAGAACTGGATGACTTAGAAAAGATCTACACATCTGCATGATTTAGCTTTGCCCGACCTCTCTTTTCCAGTTGAGGGGCTAACCTGGTATGTGGAGGAAGAAAGGCTACGCCATGATCACAGCCCCGGCCTCCTGCCCCAGGAGCGACAGACGGCTCCGCAGCTGTGCACACAGGACAACGAGCAAAGGCGGAGACAATGTAGTGGCAGCAGGCTAAGGGTGGCCATCAGGAGCAAGCAGGGCCACATATAAGGACCATATACCCTACACCTGCCATGAGGTGGAGACGTAACATCAAGAGACACTGCCACGTCTGGGGCCCACGGGCAGGCAACACACCGCAGGGTCTGGGATAACCAAACCACAGAAGCATCAAGAACTACTTTTGTTACCGAAAAGACATTTGCAGATGAAAAAGAGAAGGTGGTTCTCAATGGGTGTGGAGGTACCCCTGTCCTGGAGGGGCCACGGCAGCTCGTTACTGACCTATGTGGGCGTGGGCCGCGGGGCCTGTGAGCGTGGTGGTGGCGGCGGCACTGGGAGCGGCGCCGGGTCTCCCTCCCGGGTGAGATGAGGTGGAGGATGCAGAGGATGAGGTGGACGAGCCCTGAATGACCCGGTCGAGCCAGGGCTCGATGTTGGAATGGCTCTGGAGCGGAGTGGAGGTAAGTCGCCCGGGTCGCCGTAAAGAGCCCTCATCTTCTGAGGCAGATGACGTGTCTGTGGTTAAAATAATGACGACAGGCATAATGTAGGGATGAGTCAGGGAGGAGGGTGGAGTTCCTACACTGGCACCTGCATCTCCCGGGCCAGCACTTGGCAAGCTCTGTACAGCTGCACCGCTACGCCCCAGCCTGGCCAAGGGGTCATCTCAACCCACCTTTGCCCGACTGTCAGATCCAAGGAGCCCTACCTGGGAAACTGGTTTCTGGACTCCAGCTTTCCCCAGAGAACTGTCTGTGGACACCAGACGCTGGGAGTGAAGACCACCCCGAGCCCTAAATGGCTTCAGCACATTCCTTGGTGGAGTCCCAAATGTCAAAGAAGACCCCAAGTGTCGAGTGTTCATCTAAGTGAACACCCCACACAACCCTGACACATGGCCCAAGTCAGCGCAGTGGTGATGGGGCCTCACCCCATCTACCTGTGTCCTCTTAGGGGCAGCAGCAATGAGCTCCGAAAAGAATTCCTTCCCCAACACATCTGCTTCAGTCAATAAAATTAACTGTTAATAAAGGTTCTATCAAGTCACCATAACTGTGCAATTTATTATGAGTTACACAATTATTAAAAAGCTTTTTAAAATTGGGTATTAGCTATAGTTACATTTGGTAGAAACATGTGACAGCTATTTCTAGAATTTTTTTTTCAACAATATGAACTTTTTCTTTTCTGTAGAAAGGAAGTGTTACCAAAACCACTAAAATATCTTATAACTCTGGTGTGTCTGGTTTTCACTATGTCATCAAACCAAAACTCATGTTACCAGTTTCATGACTTAAACAGAGGTGGCAGAAGGCGCCACACACTGGCCACAGCTGGTTCAGTTTAGCGACCTTGCTGCTGAAGAGAAACTCCAGGTGAAAGTTTTCATTTCTAATGGTAATGACAACAAAAATAAATAAAAAATAATAAAAAATAATAAAAAATAAAAAAATAATAAAAGACATTTTTAAAATCCTCCAAATTGCCTTATACTCTCCCATTTAAGGCCTGGTAACAATACAGTAAAAAATCAATAATAAGATGAGAAAAATTTTAAAATTCTTAAATCAGGGAACTTTAGTATTCTAGTAAGGGTTTATTTTTGGTTCTTCTCTTTACTTAAAGGCACGAATAGCATCTTAGTAAAAGAATTAAAATCTACCCAAAAGTCCTACAGAAAACGAGTACCGACTTGGGTAAGAGCTACACTGCGTACACCACAGATTTTCAGTAAGGAATACTGCACATATACAAACATTTTTAATCTCCAGTTTTTCCAAATCTTTCCTACATACAGGTCAGGAGGATATTCCAACTCAAGGGGAAAGGAAGGTTATGATGCAGGGCTGTGTGGCACCCTCAGACGCCATTCCCAACAGTCTGTCCCTACCTGGAGGCGTGTAGGTCTCCACAGCCGAGTGCACAAGAACAGAACGTCTCTTTGAAGGCATAGGCATCTTCCTCTCCTTGTATTTGGCCAAAGCTGCTTGCACTGCTTCCGTGTGAACATCTACGTAAAAACAACAGTAGTAAAGACACTTTCTACAAGATTGCTTATGAAGTGACAAAATTAACTTTCATATTCTTATTTGTTTCACTGAGTGTGAAAGAGACATAAGCCTGGCCTATGACAACAGTTCTAGATTCCTTTAAATGTTCCTTTACTCGTAGATTTGGACCCATGTAAATATTTTTGTAGTTATAAATCCAAACTATACAAAAAGGAAATCCCCCAAATTGAAAATACAATGAAATAAATAAACCTGAATGTGTCTCCAAGCATTGGCTTCGACTATTACAAATGACTTTCAAACCACTTAGAATGTTCAGCGTGTTCCCCTGGAGCTGGCTACTAAGGAACAACACGTGAGAAGCTAGCAAGTCGTTCTGCAGTCATACTGTGAGGCTACTGGTCCCAGGAACCAAGACACTCCTGAGGAAGAAGATCCAAACACAGAGAAGCAGCGAGAAAGTCCTGAGTCTGAATGGAAATGTGATACTCTATCTCTAACTAGTAAGCCGCACCACTTGCTGTCCACTAAAAATGTCTAGGAACAGTGCCAGCCCATTAGCAATGAGTAATCCTTGCCCCCAGAACGTGGCCTTCAAAGACCATGCTCATTCAAGGACCCTGAGATATGGCAGAGTATAGGGAGGGGTCAGGAAATGCAGCCAGTGAGGGCTTGATCAAACAGCTCAGGTGGCCATGGAGCCGATCTGAAGATGTTCCCATTGGCTAAGAATGAAACATTTTGAACATCAACAAGGATAAATGCTAGAATGCACTAAATACAAATACAACAGTAAAAAAAAAAAAAAAAAAAAAGATAAATGAACAGAAAGGAAGCAAAAAATTTTTTAATTGTATTAAATGTTTATTTTTGAGACAGAGAGCAAGCAGGAGAGGGGCAGAGAGAGAGAGAGGGAGGGAGACACAGAATCTGAAGCAGGCTCCAGGCTCTGAGGTGTCAGCACAGAGCCCAATGCGAGGCTCAAACTCATGAACTATGAGATCATGACCTGAGCTGAAGTCAGATGCTCAACCGACTGAACCACCCAGGTGCCCGTAAAGAGGAAGCAAAATTAATCACCTGCCATTGGAGGATGCCATTGACCCAACTCATTATTCTGAGGAGTAAATATATGGAAAGAATTGGGTACTTATCCTGGCTCTCCTATACCACGTAGCAAGCAAGGAGGAGTTTCTCTTTACAGAAGTACTCCAGCCTTCCAATGGAGAAGATGACAGATTTTTTTTTTTGCCATGCCACCACCTCATGACTGCGTGGATCTGGGAACTGGGTATCACGGGCTACCAGCATCCCAGGGAGAATCGGACATGCTCATCTCCTGGTGGGAGAACATAGCGCCATCTCTGAAGTCTTAGGGACAACAGAAAATCTCACCCGACCTTCAGGGAGCCTCAGAGGTGAGGGCTGCACCACACAGCAGCTGCCAGACACACAGCCCAGGGTTTTCTACAGACTGCAGGAAGGGAATGCATAAGTGAAGGGAGACTGAAAACACCAGCTACCATTTGTGATATGTAAACTTATCTGGATCCTGGGTCCAAACAAACTGTTTCTAAAAAACCATGGGGCATCTGGCTGGCTCAGTTGGTGGAGTGTGGGACTCCTGATGTTGGGGTTGAGTTCAGGCCCTACGCTGGGCATAGAGCTTACTCAAAAAAAATTTTATACAAAAATAAAAAAATTTAAAAAGCCATATGAACATTTGGATATTTGATATTAAGGAATTATTGTTATTTTGTGACAATGGTTTTTATCTTTAGAGACACAAGGCCACGATCCTCTCCAGACAGAGACCATGAATATAATGACATCGAAATGAAAGAATGTGACCTCTAAGATTTGCTCTAAAATCACGTGGGAAGGGAGGAAGTACACGGGGTGTGGATAAATGAATCAAGATGGAGCACGGCCGGGAGGTATGCATCTGACAATGAGTCCAGGAGGTTATTACACTAGAAAGTCCACTTATGTACATGTTTACAGTTTTCTCTAAAAAAAAAAAAGTTTTTAAAACATTGAAAAACCTTACATTGAAATGGTCCACAGGGTGCTAATCAGGAAAGATGAAAAATTTGCACCTAGATGTATTAAAATAAAATTTATGGGGCACTTGGGTGGCTCAGTCAGTTGGGCATCTGACTTCGGCTCAGGTCATGATCTCACGGTTCGTGGGTTCAAGCCTCGCGTCGGGCTGTGTGCTGACAGCCAGCTCAGAGCCCGGAGCCTGTTTCAGATTCTGTGTCTCTCTCTCTCTGACCCTCCCCTGCTCACATTCTCAATCTCTCTCTCAGAAATTAAAAAAAAAAACAAAAAAAAAACATTACAAAAAGTAAAAAAAAAATGTAAACATCAAAGGCACCTGGGTGGTTCAGTCAGTAAGTATCTAACTCTTGATTCTGGCCCAGATCATGATCCCAGGGTCATAGGATCAGCCCCATGTCAAGCTCTGTGCTTAGTGTGGAGCCTGCTTGGAATTCTCTCTCTCTCTCTGCCCTTCCCTTGCTCACTCACTTGCACTCTCTCTAAAAAAATTAAAAATTAAAAAAATTTTAACAAACATCAAAGACAGGATAATTCTATAATCTTCCAGAGAAAGAGTAAATCATCTGGAAAGGATCAAGAAATAGACTCCTATTACTCAATAGTAACCACTGGGTACAAGAAAGAACCTAGTATTGAAGAAAAACGTGTTGAACCTAGAACTTGACACCCATTAAATTATCATTTAAACAACATAAGGGTCTAACAAAAATATTCCCAGACATAAGAAGTGCTTGAGAGAGAGAGACAGAGCCAGGAGTCCCTGCAATAGACACGGCGGTGACTAGGAGCACGCACTGTAGACTCCACTGCAGTCTTAGAAACAAACACAATCACAAGCACATATAGAACAACACAGAACTAAGAATCTACACAACAGCAGCACAATAGGGGTCTAAGCCTAATCTAAGAAGCTCAACAAACCCCAAGAAACATAAAACTACATAAGCTGAGCCACATCATAATCAAATCACTCAAAACCAGTGATAGAAAAATCTTAAAAAAGCGCCAGAGGAAAAGTCACATTACAGACAAAGAAGAGCAATAAGGAACAAAACGTGGAGGAAGAACACTATTGATTTCAACAATTACTATTAAGCTCTAATCATCGAGGGCAGGGTTTTGCCATGAAAACAGATGACTACATCAACAGCACAGAAGAGAGTCCGCAAACAGATTGCATATCCACGCTGCAGCTGCTTCTGGACAGAGTAACAAAGGTAGGGTCTGGTGGAGGCAACCTGATGTGCATGTGCAGAAAAAATTAGCTAAGAGCTATATTTTGAACTAATAGTAAAATTAACTAAAATATGGATCAGAGACCTAAAGGTAAAACATAAAAGCAGAAAACTTCTAGAAGAAAACAGATAATCTTTGTGACCTTGGGTAAGGCAAAATTTTCTTAGATACATGAACAAAAGCCCTGTCCATTTAAAAAAAAAAAAAAAAAGCTGATAAGTGGGACTTCTGGAAACATCTGGCTAGCTCAAGCAGTGAAGTGTGCGACACTGGATCTCAGGGTTGTGGGTTCAAGCCCCGTTTTGGGCATAGAGATTACTTAAAATCTTAAAAAAAAAATTAAAAACTAAAATGAACTATTGGGACCTCATCAAAATAAAAAGCTTCTGCATGGCAAAGGAAACAATCAGCAAAACTAAAAGGTAACCAATGGAATGGGAGAAGATAATTTGCAAATGACATACCAGATAAGGGGTAAGTATCCAAAATCTATAAAGAACTGTCAAACTCAATACCCCCCAAAAAACAAATAATCCAGTGAAAAAAATGGGCAAAAGATATGAATAGACACTTCTCCAAAGAAGACATCCAGATGGCCAACTGACAAATGAAAAAATGCTCAATGTCACTCATCATCAAGGAAATACAAATCAAAACCACAATGAGATACCACCTCACACCTGTCAGAATGGCTAACATTAACAACTCACGCAACAACAGATGTTGGCGAGGATGGGGAGAAAGAGGATCTCTTCTGGATTGCTGGTGGGAATGCTCACTGGTGCAGCCACTCTAGAAAACAGTGGGGAGGTTCCTCAAAAAATTAATAATAGAACTACCCTATGACCTAGCAATTGTACTACTAGGTATTTACCCAAGGGATGCAGGTGTGCTGTTTCAAAGGAGCACATGCACCCCAATGTTTATAGCAGTGCTATTGACAATAGTCAAAGTATGGAAAGAATCTAAATGTCCATGGATGGATGAATGGATAAAGAAGATGTGGTACATATATACAATAGAGTATTACTCAGCCATCAAAAAGAATGAAATCTTGCCATTTACCACTATATGGATGGAACTGGAGGATATTATGATAAGTAAAATTAGTCAGAGAAAGACAAATATCATATGACTTCACTCATATGAGGACTTTAAGATGCTAAACACATGAATATAAGGGAAGGGAAGCAAAAATAATATAAAAACAGGGAGGAGGACAAAACATAAGAGACTCTTAAATATAGAGAACTAACAGAGGGTTGCTGGAGGGGGTGTGGGAGGGGGGATGGGCTAAATGGGTAAGGGGCAGTAAGGAATCTACTCCTGAAATCATTGTTGCACTATATGCTATCTAACTTGGATGTAAATTAAACAATAAGTTAAATATTTAAAACAAATAAAACTTTAAAAAATAAATTAAAAACCTTTAGTCTTCAAAAGCTACTTGAAGAGAATGCATAGACAAGACAAAGCCCTACAGAAAATACTAGCAAAGCTATAACGGCAATGATAAAGGTCTTGTATGCAAAAAATAATGAATTAGAACTAGAATTAGAGCTAGAATATACAGTTTTTTTTTTTTAATTTTTTAATTTTTTTTATTTATTTCTAGGAGAGAGAGAGAGAGACAGCGTGAGCAGGGGAGGGTCAGAGAGAGAGGGAGTCGCAGACTGAAACAGGCTCCAGGCTCTGAGCTGGCAGTCAGCACAGAGCCCGATGCGGGGCTCGAACCCACGAACCGCGAGATCATGACCTGAGCGAAAGTTGGACGCTTAACCGACTAAGCCACCCAGGCGCCCCTAGAATATACAGTTTATTAACATCAGTCATATGGAAACAGATGGGGAGCAGAGGATGGGGGAGCAGGAAAATAAGGAAGACAGGGAGGGGAAGGGGACCTTTACTCTGACCCAATTCACAGAGTGCACGCCTGCGTGTGCAAGTATCTGCGTGTGCATGTGAGTATTTGCGAGTGAATATCTGCAAGCACATGCCAGTATCTGTAGAGTGTGTATGCAGGTATCTGCGTGGATGTGCAGGTTTCAGTGTGCAAGTATTTGTGTGCCGGTGCAAGTATCTGCATGCAGGTGTCTGCATGCACATGTGACTATCCACAAGCATGTGCAAGAATCTGCATGTGGGTATCTATATGTGCATGTGACTATCTACATTAAATTCATAAGAAATTACCTGATCAAAAATTTTTCAAATCACTTCATTACACTACCATGTTAACATAATTTTTAAAATCTTAACATCTAGGGGCGCCTGGGTGGTTTAGTCAGTTAAGCGTCCGACTTTTGCTTAGGTCATGATTTCGCGGTTCGTGGGTTCGAGCCCCACGTCGGGCTCCGTGCTGACTGCCAGCTCAGAGCTTGGAGCCTGTTTCAGTCTGTGACTCCCTCTCTTTCTGACCCTCCCTTGCTCACGCTGTCTCTCTCTCTCTCTCTCTCTCCTAGAAATAAATAAAACATTAAAAACAATTTTTTAAATCTTAACATCTTTCTTAGATATTCTTAAAACAGGGGCCGTTTCTTTACCTCTGTTGAAAGTTTTTCTTTATTTAAAAAAAAAGGCTTACCAAAAGAGCTTAAATGGAAAGGAAATATACAATCACACAATGGTGGAAATGTTGTTAAACAGGTGAAGCAGAGTACCCAAAACTTACTGACATGTAACCTACAACTGAAAACATTAATTTTTTCAATGGGCAACCTGATAATTCAAATATCATAGACAATTTATTTAAAAATTTTTTTTAATGTTTTATTTATTTCTGAGAGAGAGAGAGACAGCGTGAACAGGGGAGGGTCAGAGAGAGAGGGAGACACAGAATCTGAAACAGGCTCCAGGCTCTGAGCTGTCAGCACAGAGCCCGACATGGGGCTCGAACCCACGAACCATGAGATCATGACCTGAGCCGAAGTCAGACGCTGAACTGACTGAGCCACCCAGGCACCCCCATAGACACTTTAAATACTTATAAAAATACTGACAGTGGCAGAAATCTAATTAGAAGAAAATCTCCAAATTAGAAAAAAAAAATATTAAAAACACTTAGAGTAGTAAAGCTGCTCCATAATGTACAAAAATTACTAATACCAACCAACCCCAAGTTTGAGGTAGAAAAGTGGACAAAAATGTTTAAAGAAATTATACTAACTGGGGTGGAAGGACATTTCTCCAGAGATTTTAGAGTACCTATCTTGCAGGTTACACTAAGAGACACTGTGGTTATGAGGAGGTTAAATTTTCTCTTGAAAAATATCATGATATAGAAAATTATCATTCAAATGAAAACAGTTGCTTCAGAGAGCAAAGAACATTTACAGCAAAGAACAAAGAACTGAAAGCCGGTCCACACGCTGACGCCTGCCCCCTCTGGCCCCTACCTACCTGACCGGAAGCGTTCGTCCCGGGAGTTGGTGGGCCGTGGCTTCTGCTGTTTGGGCGCTGAGGCTGTGGTTTGTGAGGGCCCTGGGATGCGATTCTCGGCTTGTAGGGATGGATCTACTCCTGCAACACAATTTTGTAGGAGTATCTTGTGTAAACAATTTGCTTTCCTGATGATGGAAAAATCCATTTAAAACAGCACATATTTCTATGTTACTACATAGCATGCACCTTATCAAAAATAATGATCTGTGCACATACACCCTGTGGTGAATGTGGCGAATGTCCCCTTCCGACTCTCTCTCTCAAAAGTGCCCAGCCTGCCCTGCCTCACAGTCCACCATCCCCAAAAAGGGTGACCATCACACAACATCTCCAAGGCCATCAGCACAATACATGCAGCCACTTAGGGCAGACTCTCTTGGGAAGAGTTTTTAAAAGAATGTTTCTGCATCATAAACGTTTCCTGAATCTGAAAAGGCCTGTGTCACTTCCTGGCACTGTCCATGATGTCAACAAACTCAGTGAGAAACGTCCCACTAAGCAGTCACTGGGGCATAACCAGTTGTCCTTGGACACAGGCAGAAACGTAGGACAGTGGAGAAGTGAGGGGTGCATGTGATAATGACAGTCACAGAGCATGGGGTGCAGAGACCTCAGGCACTGATGACCTCAGCCTGTGACGCCTGCTTGCTGTCTCCAAACCCAAGCTCTGGACGGCGCGCCACACTGCCGCCAAGCCCACAGCCCCTGACCACACAGGTCCTGAGGACACGGTATGGGGAGTAAAGGGCCGGGGCCCAAGCACACAGGGTCATGAAACAGAACCCCTGGTGTTGCTTGAGCTCTGACTGGCTGACATTAGAGAACAGCACAAAGCAAAGCCTTCTGTCAAGCTGCAGCAAAGCAGTAAGTTTAGATTTAGTCTCTGGTTCAAGACGCCTCATAAAAACAGCCAGCAGGCATTCCAGCCCCGTGGGCTCCTCCAGCCCTTATCACCTCCTGAAAAGAGGCCGTCTATCCCTGCCTCCAACCCACTGCTGAGCACAGTGTGGCAGAGCAACCCTGCGTGACCTGGAGATTCACTGACACAACACACCACGAGGACACGTACAAGGACCGCAGGGGCTACGGCGGCCCGGACTCAGCAGCACCGCCAGGCCAGACCGCAGATGTGTGGGCAGAATGGACGCCATCAGTGCTCCTCAGGCACTACACTTTGGGGCGGTTAGTGACACAGAGCTAGACGATGGGAAGACTCCTTCTGGAAATCGGTGTTTAGCTCTTCAAAATTTGAGCATATACATACACACACACGAAGACTAAAACTGGTCAGCACTGCAACTGGCATTTTGTTTCTTATGACTGGATAAAATTACTCCAAAGTCCATAATGGAGAATACACAGAGCCTTGTGCATTATGGATTATAAACAGGCACGTCGCAAAGTCGTATATTTGCTTATGGGCATCCTAAACTTGCATTCCAAAATACGGGTGTTTTTATTCTTTGAGATTCACTTATTCCACAAAGATTACAAGCCCACTGTGAAATTATCACATGAAAGAGCAGGTACATTTTTAATTTTTACAGTTACCAAGAAGTAATTTTCTAAAAAAGTTACAGCAACATGCATGCCCACAAGCAATGCACGAAAGTGCTATTTCCTCACATCCTTTTCAGCACTGGATGCTAAAAACAGTTGTTTAGAATTGTGCCAATCTCATAGGACGAAAATGGTTTGCTTTAATTTGCACTTCCACACCTGTTAGTGGGGTGAACATAATTTAATGTTTATTGTCCATCCATGTTTCCTCTCCCTTGAATTTCTATTCATTTCATCCAGCTAACAAGTTCTTGAAGAAGACCTGCAGGAAGACTCGCTCTGCTGGGGACACGACCCTGGCCTGTGCCCACGCCTGAGAGCAGGGCCCGGCTGGTGGCAGCTCAGCCATTCTGAAATATTTTCATTTCTAGGGAACGACACGTACCCGCTTTCTTTTACTTTCTAACTTCCAGGTCTCCCATCTTATAAACCCCACTCTGAAGTCATTCAGATATCCTGAATGTTACAGTATTTTATAATCACATACTTAGAGCTTTAATCTTTCTCAAGTCCCTGTTGGCTAATGGTAGAGAGGAAGAGGGTCCCAGCCCTGCATAGGGCCGACCCCCGCTATAAGGTGCGGCCCCCTCCTCCGCGCTGCCTGCAGCGCTCCCAGACACCCGCCCTTCGGCGGACTAGCTCTTCTGCCCCAAACACCCAGCACCCTCTTGCGGTGACTGTATGCCCACACAGTCAGGTCTACCACCCTGAAGGCCGGCCCTTTCTCACTAGGGTTCTTTTTCAACAATGTATTGCCTACTCTCAGAACTGGGTTTTCTCCTTAAACTGGGTTTAGAAATTTTAAAAATCAGCCAGTGGTATTCAGATTGGACTACACAACATTCACAGATTAATCTGTGAACTGACATTTCATGATACTAACTTTTTCCATTTAGGAAATTAGTATCTTTCTTCATATTTTAGGGTCTTGGCTATTTCTTTCAAATAGATTTTATGATTCTAATACAGGTTCTGTGGCTTTTGTGCTAAATGTATTAATAAGCATTTGACAGTTTATTGTCATTACAAATGTAAGTTTTCTCATTAAAATACTGTCAGATAAAAGCTATTGATCCTTGCACATCTGTCTTCTATCAAACCAAAAACTCTTACTAAGTCTAACGGGTGAGCAAGAAGCCACCTGTGTTTCCAAGGACCACAATGACACCATCTCTCAGTGCAGACGATCGTCTCCAGCATCCACCCTGCCTGCCCTCCCGTCACACTGCGGCGGCAGTGGCCACCAGAACAGAGTGGCATCAGAACAGGCATGGCGAGCAATGCTGTCCCACCCTGCTTGGGCTGGAGATGCTACAGTTGTGTCACCTAGTCTGACAGTTCTGGTGACATTTATCACATGGGCTTTAAGACACTTTTAACAGTTCCCTTCAATTCCAGCAATTCCAGTTTGCTTTTCTTTGGCTTTGGATTAATGAAAGTCAGTACATAACAAGCCTCTTCATCCTCTTTTTATTGTTGATTTATTTTAAAATATATCATGCTGACATAGGCAGTATAAAGGATGTGTTCAGTTTACAAACTATCACACAGGAGAAAACGGACGTGAAAACTGCCCTGGGAAGGAAATAAACACGTGAGTGCCTTCAGAGCCCCCGCAGCCACCTCCCACCATGAGGACATGGCAGGCTGACTTTGGTGAAAACAATTTTCTTGTCTTTCTTTACCAACTACACAAGAGTCCTCAACAGCACAGTCGGGCGTGTTTTTTTCAGGTTATATTCCCTATATTGTTTCCTCCACTCCCCATTGTGTTTACGAGATTCATCCTTGCTGCCGCATGTCGGTCTTCAAGCTGTCCACTGGGTGCACTCTGCCGATGGACATGCCAGTTCTTGGAACTTCAGGGATGTAACAAACACTCTTGTGCACAGAGAGAGGACAAGGTCCAAATGTAACGAGTCTGTCCAGAACAGGCGTGCACCTCAAGGATGGCTGCTGGTCAGCTCTGCCCCTCGTTGGCTTTACCAGCTGTCCACAACCCACTGTTTGAATCCCCTCCAACAACCCAAGGTAGGTTATGGTTTTAATCCATATTTCTCTGATTACTACTGAGGTTAAACCTTTTTTTGTTTGCTTATAGACTAGTAGGGTTTCCGTTTACAAAATAGTGATTCAAGTCTTCAGCCCCATTTTTCTACTGTTTTTTTTTTTTTAATCATGTTGGAGGACTTTCTTGCTATTTAAGCTTAATTAATTACAATTGAATTAAAAATTCAGTCTCTCAGTTACACCGGCCATATTTCAAGTGCACAATAGCCAAACATGGCTAATGGTTACAGAACATTGCCATTATCACAAAAAGCTAATAAATAGGAAACATACCAATGTTAAACTCTAAAACCAATCTTTAAGTCAAGTTTAGTGAGAAAAATGACTTAGAAAACAGCTGAGTAAGCTGACTTTACCTTGAACAAGCGGGATATAGCGCGCAAGCAGTTTTGCCCGTTTCTTTTCATATCCTTTCTGAGTGATGTCACCTAAAACGACAGTGGAAAAAGACCATTATATTTCCTCCAGAGTTCCAAACTTTTTGGATTAAAAATTCATAATGGAGAACCTTGAAACAGTAGTATCTATGATGCATCCACACAACGGAATACTAGTCAGCAGTAAAGAGGAACAAAGCACTGACACACACAAGAGTTTGGATAGAGCTCGCATGACTACTGGAAAGAAGCCAGGCTCACAGGGCTACACGCTGAATTACTCCATTTGTATGACCGTCTGGAAAGGGTAAAACTGTAGGGACAGAGCAGACAGTGGCTGCCAGGAGGCGGCTGAGAAACGGCTGAGTACAGAGGGGAACCAGGGAACCTGAGGGGTAACGACGCTGCTCCTTTGCGGAGGTGGCAGCCCACGAGGCACGTGCTGGTCAAAACCTGCTAGGCCTACACACCGGAAGAGAGACTTTTACTGTGGGTCAATAATACTTTAATGTTTAAAAACTGCATTTGGTATTCCCTAAGAGCCTATCAGAAATGCGGTCTCTAAAAACATTTAATAAAAAAATTCAAAAATAAAGATTTTTACAGTTAAAAAAAAAAAAGCAGCATCTGGGGCCACACTCTTGAACAAACGTGAGCCTGCATTTTACCACGATCCCAGAGCGACTCCTGTGCTGGTTCGAGCTGGGAAGAGCTGGTCTCGGGCCAAAGCACGCCCCCGAGCAACAACTCCAGCACAGGGACGGCTGTTCTGACAAATCACCAAAAGAAGAACAACCTAAAAATGAATTAAACCACCAGGAACAAGACAGGAAGTGCGTCTTCATGGAAACACTTCTCAATCTATGTGCACACTCAGTTTCCTAGAGAGAACTTGGCACACCCAAAGTGAATCTGTCATGCTTTAGAGACTTTATTTAGACCAGAAATATATATTACAGTTTCCACTGGTAGCCTGTTTGGGCAGACTTTCTTCAACAGAAAGTTTTAATGTTTTGTAAGCCTTCCTCAGTTTTCCAGCCCTTGCCCCAACCAGACAAGCATGGGGGCGGGCTGCTGGGAACCAGGAGACACAAGCGGCTATCACTGAGTGGTGCTTTGCCAAGTATCTTCTTCATATGAACTCTGCAAAGAGAGAGTCAGGGAGGGGCAGAGAGGAGAAAGGATCTGAAGCAGCTCTGCATTGACAGCAGACAGACTGACCAGGGCTTGAACTCATGAACTGTGAGATCATGACCTGAGCTGAAGTCGGATGCTTAACTGTCTGAGCCTCCAAGTGCCCCTATATGAACTCTTGACTGCAGGATTTGTTGTGTCAAAACACCCGACAACACTGAATGTCTCACATCTAAGCTAAGACTCACTGAAAGCCTCGGGCATTAATATAGCATCCTACAGAAGACAAGTCTGGGGTCAGGGAAGCACGAGGCCAGACCATCACAAGCTCCCAGCAGGTCTGCACTGCTTTAATCACAGCTCATTCAGTCCAGCCCTCCCCATTGAGCCTATCTTATTTATTTCATCTGCACTTTATTTATCCCTCTGTCCCTTATTTCCCCCCCCCACCAACCCTACAGAAAACCAGTCTTAATTTGAATCTTTCTGCAGAATGTGTATTAGTTTGTATCCTTGTATCCCCTACTAATTGCCATGGCCCTTGGGGTGCACTGTCCGTGTCCTACCTGCTCACTGGACACTCACAGACCCCAGTCTGGACCAGGATAGAATTGTACAATCCAGCTTATTAATTTTTAATTTATGAACAACTTTAAAGCACATCTATTTTTTATAGAAGTATCTACTAAAAAATGTTTCCCCTGAAATATATGAAAATATGTAATTAAGACAAACTTAAATGAAAACTAAATATTGTTAACACTAAACTAAAACTGATAAATCCCCATTTAAGAGCAGAGCATTTGGTTTTCCAGGATATTTCATTTATTTATTTATTTTATTTTTTTTGAGAGAGAGAGACAGTGTGAGCAGGGGAGGGTCAGAGAGAAAGACACAGAATGTGAAGACAGGCTCCAGGCTCTGAGCTGGCTGTCAGCACAGAGCCCAACGCGGGGCTCGAACCCACGAACCATGAGATCATGACCTGAGCCAAAGCTGGACGCTCAACCGATTGAGCCACCCAGACGCCCCTAGGATATTTAAAAATTAAGTATTAATTTCCTAGAAACGGCTCCTTCTTACGTTTTCATTTCAAATGAACATTTACATGGTGAAGGTGTCAAAGAGCATTCAGAGATGAAACATTACCTCCTTGCTTCATGTTTCTGTGAACCAGCTGAACACAACCAGCATGTAACCAGTTACCATGTTTCACTCATCCAACTACACACTAACCCAACACACCACTGGATGCAACACTTCTACCCACACAAAGAGCAAGGTAGAATTCCAAAACAGAACGTAGATACAGAACTAATAAGCTAATAAAAAAGGACTCAAATCCAAGTTTTCTGAACTCAAGTTCAGTAAACACTAAAGAGATAAATAGGAGAGCCAAACTCCCTACCTAGCTGCACAAAACTGGGGTAACACTGATCTGAGAGCTGAGGGGAATCTCAGACAGACTAATGCTCATCCTTGCTGAGAATCCAGGCACCTGGGGGACTTTGGGAAAATGCCAGGGCCCATCCTTCTCTTGTGGTGTGTGGGCTGGTAGCTGTTCTAACCAGCCTGCCAGGTGCTGCACATGTTGACCTCCATTGCTGCAAACCAAAGTCACAAATACAAAATCTCAATGATATCTCCAAGTCCCAACCACAGTTTCTTTTTTTTGTTGTTTGTTTGTTTGTTTGTTTGTTTATTTAGAGAGGAGACAGAGAATCCCAAGTAGGCTCCACACTGTCAGCGCAGAGACTGATGCGGGGCTTGAACCCGCAAACTGTGAGATCAGGACCCGAACCGAAATCAAGAGTTGGATGCTTAACTGACTGACCCACCTAGGCACCTCTCCAACCACAGTTTCTAAAAGCCTATTCTCAAAATCATTCAGTAACTCCTTAAGGTCACAGCAACAAGGATAAGCAATGCACATTACATATAACAGCAAATAATGGGAGACAATCTAATTTTTCATCAAAAAAAAAAAAAAAAAGTAAATATGCTGCCATAAATCATTACTACAGAATACTGTTGGTCCTAAACAATGCCCTGGTATTTGGAAGGTAAGGGATGGTTATCACTTAACATAGGTTCATGATATCCTATTATGTAAAAGCAGCGAGTTGAAAAACTATATACATAAAGAATGATCTAATTCTGGTAACAACAAATAAATAAAACTATGCATGTGTCAAGGTGTATACATCTTCCTCCAGGAAATGTCTGGAGGGATGCCCAAATTATTAATAGTGATTTATTTATTTAGCTTGGGGTGGGTGGGAGGAAGATTTTATTTTTTACTTCATATACTTTTGAGCTCTTTACATTTTTAGCACAATAATTGTAATTAAGAATATATGGAAAATAGTTTGATAATGTACTATGGTTATATAAGATGTTATTGCAGGAGATTGAATGAATTCTATGTACTACTGCTATAACTTATAAGACTAAAATCTCAAAATAAAAAGTTAAAAATACATGAGAGAGACTATATAAAATTGGTGCTATTTCTTTTTTAAGTGACAAAATGTGTCAGTGAAACCATCTGGGCATGCAGATTTATTTTCCAGGGTTTTTTTCTCCCCACTTCTTTTATTTTACTTAATTAAAGCTTTATATACTTCTTAGAGCAGTTTCGGGTTCACAGCAAAATTGAGGGCAAGATAGACAGAGTTCCTACAGACACCCTGCCCTGACACATGCACAGCAAACCGCCCCCAACCCCCATTCTGAACATCCTCCACCAGGGTGATACACTGGTTTCAACTAATGAACTATATGGATACATAATAATCACCCAGTTTGTTATGGTTCACTCTTGGTGTATATTCTATGGGTTTGGACAAATGTATAATAATATATATCCATCATTATGATATTCTAGAGCATTTTCACTGCTCTAAAAATCCTCTGTGCTCTGCTATTCATCCTTCCCCCCACCCACCCCTCAGCCCCAGGCAACCACTGATCCTTCTACTGTCTCCACAGGTTTCTGGAATGTCATATAGTTGTAATCATACAGTAACCTTTCATATTGACTTCATTTAGTAATATGGAATTAAGTTTCTTCCATGTCTTTTCTTGACTTGACAGCTCATTTCTTTTGTTGAAATATTCCACTGAGTGGATGAACCAGTTTATTTATCTGTTTACCTACTGAAGGACATCTTGGTTGCTTCTAAATTTTGGCAATTATGAATAAAGCTTCTGCAAACAACTCTGTGCAGGTTTCTGTGTGGACATGTTTTCATTTCCTTTGGGTAAATACCAAAGAATGTGATTGCTGGGTTGTACGGTAAGAGCGTGTGTAGTTTTGTAAGAAACCGCCAAACTGTCTTCCAAGGTGGCTGCATCGTTCTGTCTTCCCACCAGCAGTGATGAGGGTTCCTGCTGCTCCACATCTTCACCAGTGATTAGTGTTGTCAGTATTCTAGATTGTGGCCATTCTCATTGGCAGGTAGTGGTACCTCATTGTTGTTTTAATTGGCATTTCCCAGATGACATATGAATGTGGAGCATCTTTTCATTTGCTCATTCCCCATCTCTATGTCTTCTCTGTTGAGGAGTCTGTTAAGGTCTTTGGACCATTTTTCAGTCAGAGTGTTTGTTTCTTTATTGTTGAGTTTGAAGAATTCTTTGTATATTTGCCAACACCTCACTGTCTTGATCACTGTAGTTTTACAGTGAGTCCTCAAGTCAGATAGTGTCAGTCTTCCAACTTTATTCATCTCCTCCAATGTGTTGGCTATTCTGGGTCTTTTTTTGTCTCTCCTTATACACTAGATCCAGTTTGTCAATAGCCACAAAATAACTTGATGGTATTCTTTTTAATGTTTTTTTTTTTCCTTAATTTTTGAGAGGGGGGAGGGACAGAGAGAAAGGGAGAGAATCTGAAGCAGGCTCCATGCTGACGGCAGAGAGCCCAATGCAGGGCTCGAACTCATGAACTGTGAGATCATGAGCCAAAGTCAGACACTGAACTGACTGAGCTACCCAGGTGCCCCATAAGCTGATATTTTGAAACTGTATTCAATCTATTGATCAACTTGAGAAGAACTGACATCTTGACAATATTGTATATCTCTCCACTTGTTTAGTTCTTCTTTGATTTCTTTTATCATTGTTTTGTAGTTTTCTTCATATAGATTTTATACATATTTTGTTTTATACTTGAACTATTTAACTTGGGGGGTGCTAATGTAAATGGTATTGTTTTTTGTCTTGCTTTTTTAATGTTTATTTTTGAGAAAGAGAGAACGCAAGTGAAGGAGGGGCAGAGAGAGGGAGATACAGAAGCTGAAGCAGGGTCCAGGCTTCAAGCTGTCAGCACAGAGCCCAACATGGGGCTTGAACCCACAAACCCTCAGATCATGACCTGAACTGAAGTTGGATGCTTAACCGCTTAAGCCACCTAGGCACACCTTATTTCAAATTCCACTTGTTCAGTGACATTATATAGGAAAGTCATGGACTTTCACATACTGACCTTGTATCATGAACCTTTCTACAACTGCCTATTACTTCCAGGGTTTTACTTGGTGGGAGAGGGGGAAGCTTGTTAATTCTTTTGGATTTTTTTAAAATTTTCCCCTTAAAAATATTTTTTAAGATTTTATTTTTAAGAAATCTCTATACCCAGAGGGTGGGGCTGAAACTCACAACCCTGAAATCAAGAGTTGAATGCTCCATTGACTGAGCCAACCAGGCACCCTTCCATGCTCTACATAGACAACCATGTTATCTATGAATGATAGTTTTTTTTTCCCTTCCCAATCTGTATACCTTTTATTTCCTTTTCTTATTGCATTAGCTAGAACTTCCACTACAATGTTGAAAAGGATAGGTGAGGGGAGTCATCCTTTCCTTATATCTGTTCTTACAGAGAAAGCTTTGAGCTCCTCCCCATTATGTATGATGTTAGCTGTGTGTGTGTCTAAGTTTTTTAAGTTTGTTTATTGATTGATTGATTGATTGATTGACAGAGAAAGAGAGAGAGAGAATGTGAGCAGGCAGAGAGGCAGAGAGAAGGAAAGAGAGAATCCCAGGCAGGCTCTGCACTGTCAGGGCAGAGCCTGACACAGGGCTCCAATTCACCATGAACCATGAAATCTTGACTTGAGCCAAAATCAAGACGTGGATGCTAAAGCAACTGAGCCACCCAGGCACCCCAGCTGAGGGGTTTTTATTGATATTCTGCTTTATCAAGCAAGGAAGTCCCCCTCTATTCCTAGTTCACTCAGTTTTTATCATGAATAAGCGCTGGGTTTTGCCAAATGCGTTTTCTTTTCTTTTTTTTTTTTAATATTTTTTTAAATTTACTTCTAGGAGAGAGAGAGACAGCATGAGCAGGGGAGGGTCAGAGAGGGAGGGAGACACAGACTCCGAAATTGGCTCCAGGCTCTGAGCTGGCAGTCAGCACAGAGCCCGACGCGGGGCTCGAACCCACAAACCGCGAGATCATGACCTAAGCGAAAATCGGAAGCTCAACCGACTAAGCCACCCAGGCGCCCCTAAATGCGTTTTCTGCATCTTTGTATGAACCCAATTACCTCTACTCAGCTATCACCACTGTTATAATTTTTTTCTTGCGAGGGGAACTTTTAAGATCTGCTCTCTTAGCAACTTCCAAATGCCACCAAGTGATTTTCTTTCTTTAGCCTGTTACTGTGATGGATTCCATTAACTGATTTTCAAATGCTGAGCCAGGCTTGCAGACCTGGAATACATCTTGCTTGGTTATAGTATATAATTCTTTTTATACATTGCTGGATTCAATTTGCTACTATTTTGAGGACCTTTGCATCTACATTCGTGAAAGATATTGGTCTGTAATTTTATCTTGCAATGTCTTTGTCTGGTTTTGGTATTAGGATAATGTAGGCCTCACAGAATGAAGTATTCCCTCTGCTTCCATTCTATGAAACATACTGTGGAGAACTGTTCTTATCCCTTCCTTAAGTGTTTGGTAGAATTCCCCAAAGAAGACAGCTGGGCCCAGTGCTTTCTATCTTGAAAGATGATTATTTTATTATTTTTTTAAAATTTACATCCAAGTTAGTTAGCATATAGTGCAATAATGATTTCAGGAGTAGAATCCAGAAAGGTGATTAACTATTGATTCAATTTCTTTTTTTAATATTTTTATTTAATGTTTATTTATTTCAGAGACATACACAGAGTGTGAGCAAGGGAGGAGCAGAGAAGGAGACATGGAATGTGAAGCAGGATCCAGGCTCTGAGCTGTCAGCACAGAGCCTGACACGGGGCTCAAACCCAAGATCATGACCTGAGAGGAAGTTGGACATTTAACCAACAGAGCCACACAGGTGCCCTGATTCAATTTATTAGATATAGGCCTATTCAGATTGGCTATTTCTTCTTGTGTGAGTTTGGCAAACTGTATCTTTCAAGGAACTGGTTCTTCTCATCCAGGCTATCAAATTCAGGGGAACAGAGTTGTTCATAGTATTCCTTTATTACCCTTTTAATGTCAAAGGTTGGGTATGATTTCCTTTCATTTCTGACATTAGTAATTTGTGTCCTTTTTAAAATTTTTTTTGAAGTTTATATATTTATTTTGAGAGAGACAGAGACAGTGCAAGTAGGGGAGGGGCAGAGAAAAGAGAGACAGAGAATCCCAAGAAGGCTCCACACTGCCAGCACAGAGCTGGATGCAGGGCTCAAACCCACGAAACCATGAGATCATGACCTGAGCTGAAACTAAGAGTCGGATGCTTAACCAACTAAGTCACCGAAGCGCCCCATGTGTCCTCTCTTTTTTGATTAGTCTAGTTAAAGACCTATTAATTTTACTGATTACAAAGAACCAGCTTTTCTACTGATTTCTGGGTTTGGGTTCATTTATTTCTGCTCTAATTATCTTTTATTCTATTTTAGTTTTTATTTAATTTGCTATTCCTTTTGTAGTTTCCTAAGGAGGAAACTTGAGTTATTCATTTTTGAAAGTGAGATATAATTGACATGCAACATTACATTAAAGCTTCAGGTGTACAACTTGATTTGATATTTGTATATATTGTGAAATGAATACAATTAACTCTAGTCAGCCATCATCACAGTTACAATTTTTTTCTTGTGGGGAGAACTTTTAAGATCTGCTCTCTTAGCAACCTCCAAATACCACCCCTTTATCATTATGTAATCCCTTTATCCCTAACAACTTTTCTTGCTTTAAAGAAGTCTGCTGTCTGAAATCAACACAGCTATTTCTGCTTTCTTTTGATTGGTGTTAGCACAACATGTTTTCCTCTACCCATTTACTTTTAATATACATGTCTTTAAATTGAGTGTCCTGTATAATTGGTATGATTATAGCCATTCTGAAAATCTGTTCTTTTAATTGTGGATTTAGACCATTGGCTTTCAATGTGATTACTGACATACAGTTAAACCTTGAACAACACAGGTTTGAACTGTGCAGGCCCAACTATATGCAATTTTTAAAAATAAATATAATACTGAACTATAAATGTACTTCTCTTATGATCAGCATTTTCTTTTCTCTAGCTTACTTTATTATAATAATACAGTATATAATATACATAAGATACAAAATATGTGTTAATTGACTGTTTATGTTATTGGTAAGGCTTCTGGTCAACAGTGAACTATTAGAAGTTAAGTTTTGGGGGATTCAAGTTACACTTGAATTTTGGCTGATTTTGGCTGTGCAGGAGGCCAGGACCTAATCTCCAAACTCTTCAAGGTTAGTTAGATTAATATCTACCTTACTTGCTACTATTTTCTATTTGTTGTCCTTGTTCTTTGTTTTTATTTTTGTCTTTCACTCTTTTTCTGCCTTTTGTGGTTTTAACTGGGCATTCTATACGATTCTATTTTCTCTTCTTTGTTAGTATATCAGTTATACTTCTTTTTTATTTAAAAAGTAGTTGACCTTAAGTTTGCAATATACATTTACAGCTAATCCAAGTCCACTCTTAAATAACATTATACCACTTCACAGGTGGTTTGAGTTTCTTATAACAAAATAATCCTAATTCCATCCTCTCATCTCTTATATTATTGCTGTCATTCATTTCACTTGTAAGGACACATAAGCACGCACGCACACACGCACGCACACACACACACACACACACAGATACAAACTTAAGCATATGTAACTGACATACAATGCTGGTATTATTAATTTGAACAAACTGTTACCTGTTAGATTAAGAAAAATAAAATTTTTATTTTATCTTTATTCATTCTTCAATGCTCATCCTTTCTTTATGTAGAACCAAGTTTCTGACCTATATTATTTTCCTTCTCTCTAAACTTTTTCAAACATTCTTTGCAAGATGGGTTTACACAAAACAAATTCTTTCAATTTTGTCTGAGAAAATTTTTATTACCTTCTTCACTTTTGAAGGATAATTTCATGGGATACAAAATTCTAGGTTAGTGGGGTTTTTTTTCTCTCAAAACTTTAAACAATTCATTCCACCCTCTTCTTGCTTGCATGGTTTCTGGGAAGTGAGATGTAATTCTTATCTTAGTTCCTCTGTAGGTCAAGGTGTCTTTTTTTCTCTAGTTTCTTTCAGGATTCTTTATCTTTGATTTTCTGTAGTTTGAAACTCACATGCCTAGGTGTACTTTCTTGGGCATTTAGCCTGCTCAGTATGCTCTAAGCTTCCTGGATCTGTGGGTTAATGTCTGACACCAATTTGGGAAAATTGTTAGTTATTATTGTTTCAATTATTTCTTCTCTTCTCTCTTTCTTCTGTATTCTCACCACACGTATATTATATGTGGTTGTCCCCATAATCCCTGAATATTCTGTTCTGTGTTTCAGTCTTTGCTCTTCTTGCTTTTTGGTCTTCGCGGATTCTATTGATATATCTTCTAACTCAAGAAACTCTTTCCTTAGCTTTGTCCTGTCTATTGATAAGCCCATCAAAGGCATTCTTCATATCTGCTATAGTGTTTCTGATCTCAAGCATTTATTTTTGGTTCTTTCTTAGGACTTCTGTCTCTCTGCTTACATTGCCCATCTGTTCTTGCACGCTGTCTACCTTATCCAATAGAGCTCATAGATATGATTTATTAATTATTGTGGTAAGTTCCTGATTTGATGATTCCAATATCCCTGTCTGTTTCTGATGCCATCTCTGTCCCTTCAAATTGTGTTGCCTTTTGTTTGGGATGCCTTGTTATTTTTTCTTGATAGCCTGACATGATGTACTGGATAAAAGAACTGCTGTAAGTAGGCCTTACTAAATGTGGTGGTGAGATGGGGGCAAAGGGAAGTATCCTACTGTCCTATGATTAGGTCCCAGTCTTTTAGTGAGTCTGTGCTGCTGGACTAAGCTTCACAAAATTTCTCGGTGGGAAACTGGTCAAGCTCCTGGAGGTAAATTTTGCAATGTTGTGTGGCCTCCCTTACGAATGAGTCTCCCTGGAGATTTTAACTCTCAAGAGTTGTCCACACCAGGCCTCCAGCACTAGTTCCCATCATGGCTTCTGCTCACCGAGGCTCTGCCCTGGCGATCCGACTCCCTGTACTCACCCGTCTGCCTCTCCAATCTTGGAGGCTGTGATTCGCCCTTTATCTTCCCCTCTCTTACAGATCCAAGAAAAGTTGCAGATTTTTCAATCTGTTCAGCTTTTTAGCTGTTGTCAAGATTGAATGGCAACTTTCAAGCTTCTTACATATGAAGAAACCAGAGGGTTTTCAACTTATGAATTCAATTTGTTATAGGACTATTCAGGTTATTTGCTTCCTTTTGGATGCGTTTTGGTAGGCAGTCTGTGGTTTTCAAGAAATTGTACACTTCATCTACGTTGGCTGAATATGTGTAGGGCTGTTAATAAGATTCCTTTATTATCCTTTTAATGTCTGTGGGGTCTATAGTAGTATCCCTTCCCCCTTTCCATCTTGTTATAGGTAATTTGTGTCTTCTCTATTTTTGGAGGTTTATCAATTTTGTCATCCTTTTAAAGAACTAGGTTTTGGTTTCATTGATTTTCTCTATTGTTTTTCTGATTTTCTCTATTGTTTTTCAATTTCACTGATTTCTGCTCTTATCGTTTTCCTTCTATTAGGGAAATTCAAACTAAAACCATGATGAGATACCACGCTGCACCTATTAGAATGACTAAAATAAAAAATACTAATGGTATCAAGTGCTGACAAGGATGTGGAACAATAGAACTATTATATATGGTATGTAAATGGTATAGCCACTCTGGAATACAGTTTGGAAGCTTTTTATAAAGTTAAACATACACTCAACATAGGACCCAGCAATTCCACTCTTAGCTATCTACCCTAGAGAAATAAAAACATTTATGTTCATACAAAAACCTGTACACAGGAATAAGCTTTATTCCTAATCACCCAAAACTGGAAACAGCCCAATTGTCAAATGAATGGATAAACGGACCATGGTATAACCATAGCAAGTAATATCACTCTGTAATAAAAAGGAACAGACTGTTGATATACACAAAAATGTAGATGGATCTCAAAGATAATATGCTAAGTGAAAGAGGCCAGTATCAACAGGTTACATACTGTATGACATTCTTCAACAGACAAAACCCACAAGGATAAAGAGCAGATTAGTGGTTACCAAGCACTAAGGGTGGAAAGGAGTGACTGAAAAGGGACAGCATGAGGCATATCTGGGCGTGATGGAGCTGTTCTGTATCCTGATTATCGTGGTGGTTGACTTGAATCTGTATGTGTGTTAAGATTCACAGAACTGTACATGAAAAGAAAAAAAAATCTACTTGGCTGTATGCTAATTAAAAATAAAAAACAAACAAATACATGTGTGTCATAGAAAGGGCTGCAGGGATGGAAGGGATGGCGAGACAAGCAAGGGGCGCCCCCACTAGAGCCTTCCGCAGGTACCTACCTGTAGGGTAGGCAAAGAGAGAAGTCACTGATTACAAATCAGAGCTCCAAAGTCTGAGAGGAAGATCTGACATAAAAAAGTGCTTCAGGCAGGCAGGAGCAGGGCAATCCAACACAGACCAAGTGTGGCTGAGGACGGACAGCCCTCCAGGGCAGGACACAATAGGCAGGAGCCCCAGGGCCCAGGCAGAATCCAATCTGGTCCAACCAGCCCTTGAGTAGGTTGCCTTGACCACCTCAAGTTCAGCACCAACCAGAGATCAGATGCTCACCAGAGACCTTGGACCTAAGTGAGGTAGACAGAGTTCATTCCTACAGAAAGGGTATTGGCCTCTACTGTGTCCCCAAAGAAGGGGTCCAAGAGTCCACTGTGGCCCAGTCTGGGCCATACATGCCTACTCAAGCTCCCAAGGCGGGGTGTCTGTGCTATCACAGCTGTGCATGTTCACAACTGCTGCTGGACTGGACAGGACCTGCTGGAGTTGACCAAAAGGAGGAAGGCAAAGAAGCAACAGAAAGAGGGGTGGAGGCACAGGGCTCCACACCTGACCACTGCAGATCTTCCAGACAGACCTCTACAGGGACAACCAGGCAAGCCGGAGCCTGTGACACAGGACAAGAGGTAGAGAAAACCTGTTAGACAATCTGAAGATTAATATTGTGCTTGCTGGTACCATGTGTTGGTTAAGAGTGGTTCCTGAACTCAATATAAGCAGATGGGGATTTCACTTTGCAAGTCTTAAAAGCTTCCCTAAACAACAGTCTTAAATATACAGATCTGATGCACAAGAGCAGTACACAGAGTTCAAGTTATTTATGGTCAATGTTGAAAAGCATTCATTAAATGTGCTTCCAGAGTAGGGTTGGAATATCTTATTCTCTCGTATATGATTAAAAACAAACTTTCCAGGTGTTGTTTAATAAATATTATTTCCTTTTCTCTCCATAAAGTTTTTAATAAACTATGGAAAATATATTGATTAAACTAAAAATATATATATATTTACACATATATTTACATTTAGACACACACACGAATTCCATTTATGGCAATGGCAGACAGGAGGCTCAGACCAACGTTCCCAATGGAAACAACTAGAAAGACTGCATTAAAAAATGTTTTTTAAAACTGTTTGAAGATACCAGAGAACTAACAAAGAAGTGAAGAACTAGAGGCAAATTCTTCCCCTGGAGGGGTCTGAAAATTCAAAAAGTACCAACCAAGTAGCTGAGCTAAATGGAGCTTTGACGGATTCAAGGAAGTAAGCACTCACCAAGGAGGAGAAGGCCCACGAACATTCTCAGTTGTTTGAGATTTGGAGGGACCACAGTCTTGGGTATGAACTAGAAATACAGTAGCCTTCACACAGATAAGAGCTAGTTTCAAATCATTCTCTCCATACGTGGATTAAGGTGATCTTGGACTGTATGCACCCCAAACCCATCCATGTGCCAAAAGCAAAAGTAAACCTTTTATGGAGAAACACAGAAACATCTAGAGTCACGAGTCATTGCTACACCTACAGCGTCTGGCCTATAGACAATAGGAAGCTATGACTTGCAAGCCACGAAAACCAATAGATAATAGGAAGATACAGACAAGGAAGCCACATAATGGAGCTTTAAAACAACCATGATCAATATGTTCAAGGAATTAAAAAGCAAGATTGTGTTAAAAAAAAAAAAGTAAATTCTACGCCTGAAAAATACTGTATCTCAAATCCAGGAATAAATTTCACAAAAGATATATAAGACCACTAAAGAGAAACTAAAAGCACTATTAAGGTAAAGTTTAAAAAACCTGAAGAAAAGCACGTTTGTGAATCTGGGGACTCAATACTGTAAAGATGTCATTTCTGTCCAAGTAGATCCTTAGAGTCTGAGTAACCATAATTAAAACACTTGCAGGGTGTGTGTGTGTGTGTGTGTGTGTGTGTGTGTAGAAATAGACAAGATGATGCTAAAACGTACACGGAAAATGCAAAGGGCCAAGATTGGTAAATCAAACTTGAAAAATAAAAAGGGCAGACTGTCTCAGACACAAAGACTTACCATTAAGCTACGGTACAGAGTGGAGGAAGGCTAAAATGGAGAAGGAGGGCAACAGAGCAGCAATCAGTCAAAAGCACTAGGGAAAAGATGGCCTTTTCCACAAATATGCTTGCTGGGTCAACTGAATATCCACACGAAACAGAAATGAAATGACTCTTTTCTCACAAAACTCAACTCCAGGTGGATTATGAATCTAAATGTGAAAGATCAATACAGCTCTTAAAAATAATACAAAAAATGTCTTCATGACCATGAGATAGGGAAAGAACTCTTAAATATGACACAAAAATTACTAACCATAAAGGAAAAAACAAATGACCTCCAGTATAATTCACAAAGAGGTAACATGGAACAAATAGAAAAAGAAAACATCCTCTCCCCTACGTATGTCGCACACCTTGAGGTGAGTGGATTCATTACCGAAGCGGCTATAACAAATTACCACAAACTTGGTGGTGGCTTAAAAAAAATGTATTCACTCACAGTTCTGGAAGTCAGAAGTCCAAAATCAGTTTTACTGAGCCCAAATCAAGGTGACACAAGAGGCACATGACCTCTGAAGACTCTAGGAGAGAATCCATTCCCTGACTCTTCCAGCATGACTGCCAGCATGCCCTGACTTGGGGCCGCCTCACTCCAATCTCTGCCTTGATACCCACCTGCCTCTCTCTTCTAAAGACACTTTTGATGGCATGTCAATTCCATCCAAAAAAAAAAAAAAATCCAGGTAACTCATCTCAACATCCTCAAGTTCATCATATCTGCAAAGACTCTTTGTCCAAATATGGTAATGTTCATGGGTTCCAAGGATTAGGATGTGATGGGGGGGGGGGGAGAGGGCACCAATAAATGCATTACAACGAGTGACCAATAAAAAATATATGTGAACTTTTAAAACTGCTATGCTCTTAGGAAGAAGAACACATGTACTTCCTTGAGTCGCTTTGGGAAGGGCAAACATCTCCAGGCCAACAATGCCAGATTTACCCTAACAAAGTGGCCATGCATATGAACTATGCCTGTGGTCTACCAGGAGTACCTCAACCCACAGAATAAAAGAGAACCCGTGGCCAGAATAGGCCGATAGTGAGATTCATAGCACACCTGCCTTGACCCACCCTGAATCCAGTTACTCCACTACTGAGCCCACTTCGATTCCTATAATTGTCTGCCGGGAGCCACCATTTGGGCCTGGTCAGGTCTGAAGGCACCCTCCATTTCCCTCTTTTCCTGAGTTTTCTCCATGCTGGTTCGTGTCTGAGCTCCTAGGCTGAGGCCTTGAGGCCTCCTCAGGGACCTTTCTCCATGTAAACTATGGGGCGACGCCAGTGCCAATGTCCAGACAGTACATCCTCCATTTCTTTCAAAAATACACTCAGGACTGCATGGTAAATGGTGGATATGTGTCATTAAACATATGTCACAACCCACAGGATACACAACACCAAAAGGAAAATCAGGGAGCCTGGGTGATGGTGGCAGCGTACGTCCACTGATAGAACAAGCACGCTCTGGTGGGGCCGTCACAGCAGGGCAGGCTGTCACTGTGTGGGGCACAAGGAGCGTGTGGGATTCTGTACTTCCCACTCAGTTTCCCTGTGAACCCAAAACTGCTCTAAAAATAGTTCACTAACTTAAAAAATATATACTCGGGAAAAAATTGACATGCCATGGTATGATCATATAATGCCAGAAAGCAGTTAGTTAGACTGAGTCGGTTACCTGTATTAACATAATCATTACCATAATTCTAAAAACATAATGTTGAGATTAAAAGCAAGTTTCAGAAGGACTCATATAGATTATTTAAAACATGCAAAACAGCACCATAGATTGCTTAAGGGTATATGGAAATACAGTCAAATAAAACACCAAGTGCAGGAGAGAAGCCAGGGGAAGGGGAATGGAATGAGCATGAGTGTGGCTTCCATTCCCTCTTAATGGTTCTTTGTAAAAGATCTGAATCTAGGACAAAACCTTCATTGTTTGAAAAACCAGGCAGCGGGTACATGGGCGTGTATACCATGATTCTCTCAACCTTTCTGTATGTTTGAAATACTGCAAAATTAGAAAGAAAATTAAATAAGTGGTCATCCACACTCAAGAGTCTCTCTTCAAAGGCCTTCAGACTGGATCTTGTAGCTGGCCAGGTTACTCTTCCCATGGGTCAGGGTCCTCGCTCCATATAAGTGTCTGCCATATACTCTCTCCAGTCCTCAACAGCTTATTTAAATTATCTCATTTAGCTGAACATGCATCTAGGACAATTAAGTAGACAGACAGCAATATCACAGAGAAGGATAACGAGATTCTTCCATAATATGGCTCTTGCTTAACAAGTCTGTATGACATAAATGTATAAACAGACAATAACTCTTGTAAAAACAGCAGACGGGGCACCTGGCTGGCTCACCTGGTGAAGTACCCAACTCTTGACCTCAGGGTCACGAGTTCAAACCCCACATTGGGTGTAGAGATTACTTTAGGAAAAAAAAAAAAAGAAAAAGAACATAAGATTCACTCGGACCACTGTTTTTAAAAAATTAAAAATAAAAATAAAAACAGACATTTAATGCAAGAATGCTTTCAAACATTATTAGGTGAGATAAAGTCACACTACAGTGTGTACTTGTACACACTGTACAAGTGTGATACTTGTACACGCGTGATCATGATCAGGGTTAGAATATTACTCCTGCAGCTGGAAGGGTAAGTAAGCGCTGCCCACTCCGCTGTTTTCTGACTTCTCAGCTGCACACCTTCTACTCAGGTGAGATCTCCAGAGGAGTCTAAGTGGAGAGTCTGCTCTGCCTGAGGCTGGGTTTGGGGGCTGGGGGCTCAGGCGCACCCTCCCACCCCCATACAGCTGGTAGCCCTCCTAAAGGGAGGGCAGATTCCGGAACAGCCCTGAAAACTACACGCTCTCTACACCACCACCTCCCATGACTGCCCCTCCCCCAGCTCAGTTCCAAGGGCACACTGTTCATCTGTTACTGCTCTGCCTCATTCCTATCTTCCCTACCCAGATGGTGCTCGCTGTTCTGATCTACCTTTCTGACTTTCCAGAATCTAGACTGCTATCCATTTCTTTTTCTTTTTTAAAATTTCTGCCATTTCAATGAGATTTGGGAGAGGAGAGTTATCACTACCTGATAGTGTTCATGAGCATCAACCCAGGACATCTCCATTCCCACAAATGCTTCCTATGTTGAAGCCCTTTCCTGCTTTCACCACACAGATGCCCACGCTCCTGTCCTTCCTGCCCCTGCTATGGCAGCTTCTTCAGTTTCCCCGGTGGCCTCCTGTCTCTGCCTTTCCTTTATGGGTTTGGATTCCTCAGGGTTTTGTCCTAGGGCCTCTCTGCACAATTCAGTTCTCCCTACAGGGTCATCGTATTCATTTTGATCATGATTTACTGCCAATGACTTCCAAATTTCTATTTCTAGACAAGACTTTCTAGAAAGTACCAGTCCCACGCATCCAAATGCCCCCCGGTCACCCCAGTCTCCAAAGGTATGAAGGACATGTTCTTTCTGAGTTCTGTTCTTTGTGAACAGCTCCATCGTCTCTCTGTCACCCATTCGGGAAACTCAGAAGTCTCCCTAGATTCCTCTCTGATGTCCACTTCTTCACACGGAAACCTGTGGATTCCATTTCAGACCATTCCCTCCATTCCACAGCCCGTCAGCTCGTGCTCTCTAGATCACTGCAGTGTGCTCTGTAATTGTTCTGCTCCCGATTTCTTCCTCCACCAACCCACTCTCTACACGCTGCCAGAAAACATTCTCTATCACCAAGTGAGAAAAGGAGGAAACACAGAAAGACAGAGACAAAGAAAGGTCACACAGGAATATTCCAATTGCTGCTTAATGCCTTTAAAAACAAACAAACAAACAAACAACTACTCCCGACTCTACCATCAGTTAGAGAAGACCCACTTAAAATAAAGCACCTAAGGCCAACCCCTTAGCCCTTTTTAAAGGGCTTTTAAGATTTAAGAAAATTGGCTATCTGACTTTAAGGTTTCATGGGCTCTTGAAAGCACACATGTATCATATTTTAATCATTCTCATTTTCTCCCCATTGTCAAGTCCAGGGGTAGAAAACTGTTTACTCATTTTTAATAGAATGTCTTCAGCAGAGCATACACATTGCTGTGCTGTCCCAGCAGGCACTGAGGCTGTGTAAACTGCTGCTGTTCCAGCACTGAAACCTCTGTCCACACTGCCATGTGCGGCCACCACAGTCACACATTACTTCTCGGTACCTGAGGACCCTACTCTATCCCAGCGGTCGGTCTGTCTATCCCCACATAACTCAGTACTCATGTTTACTTATTTACTGCCATAGTTTTAAAGCTTTTATTTATTTATTTATTTATTTGTTTATTAATTTAATTTAATTTGGGGGAGAGAGAGAGAGAGAGAGAGATAAAGAAAGAGAGAGAAAGCAGGGGAGGGGAGAGAGTGAACAAGAGAGAGAATCCCAAGCTTGAATTCACGGGCCATGGGATTATGACCTGAGCTGAAATCTAAAGTTGGTCACTCAACTGCTCAACCAACTGAGCCACTCAGGTGCCTCTACTGCCACAGTTTTAAAATTAATCTTGGTTACCTCACAGAGAATGAGCTTTACCTTTGTTCTTTTTATTTTTCTCTAATTTTTTTTACATGTTTATTTTTGAGAGACAGAGCACAAGCAGGGGAGGGGCAGACAGAGAGGGAGACACAGAATCAGAAGCAGACTCCAGGCTCTGAGCTGTCAGCACAGAGCCCGACACGGGGCTCGAACCCACAGACTGTGAGATCATGACCTGAGCCGAAGTTAGACGCTTAACTGACTGAGCCACCCAGGTGCCCCATGTTCTTTTCTTCTCACTTGAAAAATGTCTCAACTCTACTGGACAGTTTACCTTTTTATAAACTCTAGGGTCAGACGATATATAGACAAATTCAGGGACAATAAACATACTTGAAATAATGAGGGTCCTTCTCTACCCAAAAACATGGTATGATACTCTCCACTCTTCTATTTCTGGTCGGCTAAACATCCTCAGTAATATTGTGAATTTCCAAATTACAGCTGGCACATCTTTTGTTGGGCATTCCTGGGCACCACATTATTTAGCTGCTATTGTGAAAGGGTGGGGTTTTTCCAGCTGATTCCTTCAAATCAGTTACTCGTGGTGTGGAGGCACGTTACTGATTCCCTGGGGTGGTACTGGAACCAGCACCTTGGGGGCCTCATTAATTCTGAAGCTTCACCAATTCTCTGGAACTGTTTTGTGTAAGTTTACAAATAGCTTGGTCTCCTCCTTACCAATTGTAATATTAGTAGATGTTTAAATAAATAGATCTTTATTATATTCCTAAATTTATGGGAGTATTTTAAAAATTTAAGTTAAAAAAATTTTTTTTTGAGAGAGAACGCACAAGGGGTGGGGGGAGAGACAGAAAGAGAGGAAGCCAGAGGATCCAAAGCAGGCTCTATGCTGACAGCAGACAGCCTGATGCAGGGCTCAAACCCATGGGCACTGAGATCATGACCTGAGCTGACGATCTTGAGGTCCGTGGATTTGAGCCCCACATCAGGTTCTGTGCTGACAGCTCAGAGCCTGGAGCCTGCTCTGATTTCTGTGTCTCCCTCTCTCTTGGCCCTTCCCCTGCTTGCACTCTCTTTCTCTCAAAAATAAATAAACATTAAAAAATTTTAAATTTTAATTAATTAAAGGTATATTAAATTGACTTTTCAGTTTCCCAGCTCCACTAGCTGGGAATTAAACACATTTGAAGTGTTTAATTGACACGTGCGACTAGTGGCTACCACAGTGGTAGTAGTTACAGTGGTTGCAGCACAAAACATTTCCGTCACCACGGAAAATTCTAGAGCTGACAGGTGCCTATCTTAGTCTTGCTCACCTAACATATTCATAACACCCACCTGGCTGCAGGAAGCATTTGAGTTTCTTTCAACACTGGTCAAGATTTCAGAGAGCCCAGTCCAGGTTCCTTACCGGGATGAATAAATCCTCCCATAAGCTAAACCTCTGCCTCTCCCAACTTGCCCTCTCTACCCATCTGCCTGGGGAGCATGGTCTGGAAGTCCTCCAGCCCATCAGCTTTGGCTCATCTTCCTTTGTCCAGTATGTTGTTCCCTGTCCTCCTACACCCTCTGCATACATGCTTTCAAAATAAAAAGCTGGAGGTCTTGGGTGGTTCAGTAGGTTAAGCATCCAACTCCCAGGTCATGATCCCAGGGTCGTGGGATTGAGCCCCACGTCAGGCTCCCCACTCAGCATAGAGCCTGCTTGAGATCTCCTCTCTCTCCCCACTCTCTCTCCCCAGCTTGTGTTCTCTCTTAAAAAAAAAAAAAAAAAGCTGTAAGAAACTTTGTTTCCCCTATCAGCCCGGCTCGCCCGGTACAGGAGAGCCACCCTCAAATGAGCCCCATACTCATATTACAACACTGCCACTGTTCATGTGTCTTTACTCCCTCACGAGGTCATGAGCATCTGGGCACTCAGTCTGTTGAATGCTGCTGAATGACAGGATGACACGCAGAGTCAGCTTGGTGGCCAGAACAAAACAGCACAGCCTGAGTGGCTTAATCAGCAAAAATGGACTTGAGCATCATTCTGAAGGCTGGAAGTGTGAGCTCAGGGGACTGGCAGGTTTGGTTCTTCTCGCCTCGGCCTGCAGACGGCCGCCTTCTCACGGGTCCTCAGGAGGCCTCTTCTCTGTGTGCAGGCGCTGCTGGTGTCCCTCCTCTGGTATGGACCCCAGTCCTGCTGTGCCAGGCCCACCCTGTGACCTCATTTAACCTTAATCACCTCCTTAGACACCTTGTCTCCAGATACTGTCACAAGGGGGTGCTGGGCTTGAACACAGGAGTCTGGACAGACACAATTTAGTCCATACACCAAGATTACTTAATAATGAGGCCAGAATATCTCATTTCTAAAACCTTTATCTCTAAATGGTCCTAATTTTAGTATTCCCTGGAAAGGGGTAATCCTTAGTCTCCATCTTCAGAGAAAACCGAGGGAAGAAACAAGCCCAGGAGTTACGTAGGAACCTTCTACGATATGCTTTTTGGAGTTACTTACCTGGTTTAACAAGCATGAGTGTGTCCTTTCACATTTCAGATACTCAATTTAAAGGTATTTTATCAAAGATCTTGGAGAAAAAGTTCTGAAATCTGAAAAGAAATAAAAGATCTTTCTCTGCCATTTCCAAAATGGTAATCTCAAGCCACAAACAGTTGGTGTAAAGTGAAGGAACGGGCTTTCTATTCTTTCTTTAAAGCTGAACAACACAAAGCCAAAGTCTGAAAGGAAACCCCTGCATGATTACTGTCCCCCGGTGATTATCTGAGGTCCTGCCTCAAAAATGCAGGAAAGCTTAAAAACAGAAGCTATTCATTTCCTGTGTGAAAAAGGAAGATGGACTTTGGGTACATCACTCAAAGTGATAATCAATAAATGACAGAAGCAACTATTTTTAGGTTTACTGATTACACAGGTTTTTTTTGCCATGGACTATATAATTTCCTAGTCTTTTTAATACACAAGTGCAGTATCAGAAATGTTAGATAATCTTTTCTACAAAGATTGATCCACAAAGAGTATGTTAGTTTTACTCAGAAGCAAGCTCCTTGCAAACAAAATGCTATAGCAAGAGTTAGTTTTATTATTATTATTGTTGTTGTTGTTGTTAGAGAGAGAGCGTGAGCAGGGGAGAGGGGCAGTGAGAGAGAGAGAATCCCAAGCAGGCCCCATGCTCAGCGCAGAGCCCAATGAGGGGCTTGATCTGAAGACCCTGGGATCATGACCTGAGCCAAAATCAAGAGTCTAACGCTCAGTTAAGTGAGCTACTCAGATGCCCCTATTATTTTTAAGTAATCTGTACACCCAACATGGGGCTCAAAATCATAACCCAAAGATTAAGAGCAGTATGCTCCACTACCTGAGCCAGCCAGGCATCCCGGCAAGAATTAGTTTTAAGGGATTTACTAGCAGGGACACCTGGGCGGCTTAGTTGATTGAGCACCTGACTCTCTTTTTTTTTTTTTTAAATATTTTTTATTTATTTCTAGGGGGGAGAGAGAGAGAGAGAGACAGCGTGAGCAGGGGAGGGTCAGAGAGAGAGAGAGAGACACAGACTCTGAAACTGGCTCCAGGCTCTGAGCTGGCAGTCAGCACAGGGCCCGACGCGGGGCTCGAACCCACGAACAGCGAGATCATGACCTAAGCGAAAGTCGGACGCTTAACCGACTCAGCCACCCAGGTGCCCCGAGCACCTGACTCTTGATCGAGGCTCAGGTCATGATCTCATAGTTTGTGAGATTGAGCCCCGCGGCAGGGTCCAAGTTGACAGTGTGGAGCTTGCTTGGGATTTTCTCTCCCTCTCTCTGCCCCTCCCCCACTCACGAGCAGGCACACATGCTCTCTTGCTCTCTCTTATAATAAATGAACTTAAAAAAAGAAGATATACTAGCAGAGCAGAACTTCATTTTGTTCTTACCCTTTCTTCAGCTAGGTCATGGTACAGTAACCAAATACTTGGTATGAATCTGTTCTTTTTTTTTTTTTTACATTTATTTATTTTTGAGAGACAGAGTGGAGACAGAGCGCAAGCGGGAGAGGGGCAGAGAGAGAAGGAGACACAGAATCAGCGGCAGGCTCCAGGCTCCAAGCAAGCGTTCAGCACAGAGCCCGATGTGGGGCTGGAACCCAACAACCATGAGATCATGACCTGAGCCAGTCAGATGCTCAATCAACTGAGCCACCCAGGTGCCCCTATTATTATTATTTTTTAAACATTTATTCATTTTTGAGAGACAGAAAGAGACAGAGTGCAAGTGAGGGAGGGACAGAGAGAGGGAGACACAGAATGTGAAGCAGGCTCCAGGCTCTGGGCCATCAGCACAGAGCCTGACACGGGGCTCGACCCCATGCACCGTGAGATCATGACCTGAGCTGAAGTTGGACGCTCAACCGACTAAGCCACCCAAGAGCCCTTGTTTTTATTCTAAATAAATGTTGCATATCATATCAGGCAAAATAACACGTTAAAAGATGAAATAAAAATATATTTTCAAAAATTACAACTCTTTTCTTACCTTTTAACTAAAATAATGGGCCACTCAATCTAGACCCTGATGACGAGATGGGCATGGCAGCCACATGCTGGCTAACATTCACTGGGGATACACGACATGAAATGTGGGTGCTGACTATGGGGCATGGGCTGTCACTGCTCCCCGAGGCTCACGTTTCCAAGGGGAAACTTCACCAGGCAGAGACTCTTCATTCTCACATACCAGGGCCCCCACTCCAGTCTCTTTTCAAACTTCTAGGTCCTAGATGCATATTTACCCCACTTCATGAGACTTAAGGTCTAAGAAGAGAAGGGGCTAAACGACCAACAGCAGCTCCTCAGAGAGCACGAGCCAGACCCCCACACGCGCCACACCTCAGCAGAAGGCCTGCCCTGGGGAGCAGGGCCATGCGGCCCTCCCCAAGAAGGGTGCCCTCGAGGTGCCAACAAGTGCCTTGTGTGACAATAGCACAGGCAGCTGGCCAAGAAAGGGTCCCACTCCAGACCCGGCCAGCACCAAGCAGGACGGCAATGCCACTCTCTTCAAGGTCCTTGTGACGACTGAGTGGGGGAGACAAACTTGGGACAACATCCTGAGGAAGAATCTCCTTACAGTAAGTGCTCCGTTGCTAACGTCACGTGAGGGAGGTCAGTTTTCAGTCTTCACTAGAACTAGCTTTTAATCAGCAGCCAGGAATCAGGTTTGCACAAACACCCATAAACTAGCAGGGAAGGTGTTCCAGCAGCAGACATCAAACCTGTGATCTTCACAGTACCTGACACATGAATGAAACACGTCCTGTCCGCATCAGCGAACGCACACCTCAAAGTCATCCTGAAACAGCGAAACTGTCAAGCCAAGCGGCTGGCGTCACCGTCATCACGGTGAACGCACTCAGCCCAGTTCTTCCTTGAATAAATGAGCAAGTGTGCTTTCCAGTCACCCTTCTCTTCCCCATTGCGCCACCGTGCGTGCGGGCAGCACCTCAAACCAAAGCCTAGTGGTCACGTCTTGACTCCTGCCGCCCTCCCCCCCAGCACTCAGCCCGTCAGCCCATTCCTTCCATTGCTCCTTCAAGCCCAGCGGCTCCTCGCCTCCAACAGCTACCATTTCTCACCCAGCAGCACCTGCCTCCCCAGTGATCTGAACCTGGTTCACTCTTGCCTCCCTGAAATCCATTCCTGACAAAGCAGCTAGTGAGTCTTCGAGGACAGAAACTGCCAAAGCAGCAGAAGTGCCAGGGGCCCCTCATCACACTTAAAATAGAAACCAGTAGATCCGCCAGGTCTGGCCCAGGCTCAGGCGGCCTTTTGGGCGTGTCTCCTACAACTCGCCCATCTTCTCATCACCCACCCGGCTGGGATGCTCCCTCCCCAGTCACAGGGAGGCACCTGCGCAGAGGTGTTTTCTGGCCACTGGTCTAACACCACTTCCCCAAGTCCCAGTTGTTGCCTTTCTTTACAGCAGAGCCTGGATTTATGTAGGTCAGTGGACATGGATGACACATCAGCAGTTCCGGTGCCAGGGACATAGAGGACAGCGAGGTGGGTTCGGCCCCAGCTCTCATGAAGTATCATGAAGGGCCACTAAACCACAGTCAGCCACAGGCAAGAGGGTCCTGAGAAGAATGAATAGATCAATTCAATACACACTGACCAACAACTATGTGACAGGCACAATCGCAAAGTACAGACCATTGATAAGGGAGACAGACACACAAACCAACACCACCAGACCCTGGGTCTAAACCAAAGAGCTCCTACGGCAGTTTAGGGCCTCTGAGAAGCAGATGCTAAGACAGGACAGACATGCAAGAGACTTACAGACAGACTTACAGACAGATTTACGCGGGAAGTGCAGGTGAAGGAGGCAGTCAGAGGCAGCAGGAAAGTTGTCTGACAAGATGCAGGTGGACCCTTTGCAGAGGAGAGAGGAAAGGAAGGCAGAGTGGGCAGAAAAAGTCTTAGACTCCACGGAGCTCTAAGAAAGTTTCAGGCCAGCGTGGAATCCTTGAGCCAAAGTCCCAGCAGGAGCCTCAGGGGCTCAGGAAGGAGCCTGCTTTTGTATTCCTGCAATGGAAGTGTGGCCTCAGCATGAAGCTGGTGTGGACCCACAACCCAGAGGCGAGGCCATAGGTGGACATGGCCACCATGGGGCCCAGAACAACCTATTAGATTGCACTTGAGACTTGAGCTTCACATCAGTGGGGATTCCACTGGTAGTTTCTTCCTGGCAGTTTAGGCAACAAAGACCAAATTCTGGTTCTGTGGCTCCCTGAGGCACAGGTCTGTCCTGTTGACGGATGGCTTCACTAAATATGAAAAGCTGTTGCCAAAAAGCTAAGTATTCAGTCAACCACAGATGATTCTTGATTTCAAATTGAAAATAAGAGTGGGGCGCCTGGGTGGCTCAGTCAGTTAAGCGTCCGACTTCAGCTCAGGTCATGATCTCGCCGTCTAGGAGTTCGAGGCCTACATCAGGCTCTGTGCTGACAGCTCAGAACCTATAGCCTGCTTCAGTTTCTGTGTCTCCCTCTCTCTCTGTCCCTCCCCATCTCATGCTCTGTCTCTCTCTCTCTCTCTCTCTCAAAAATAAATAAAAGAAAATAATAAAAGAAAATAGAAAATAGTAGGGCACCTAGGTGGCTCAGTCAGTTGAGGATATGACTCTTGGTTTGGGCTCAGGTCTAAGGCCCCCATTGGGTTCTGTGCTGGGTGTGGAGTCTGATTCTCTTTCTCTCTCTCTCTCTCTCTCTCTCTCTGCCCCTCCCTCTGCCCTCTCCCACTGACATCCTCTCTCTCAAAAAAGAAAAAAGAAAGTAAAGCCAAACAAAACTGAAAACAGGGGTACCTGCCTGGCTTTGTCGGTGGAGCATGTGAATCTTGATCTCAGGGTCATGAGTTCTAGCCCCATGTTGGGTGTGGAGCCTACTTAAAATAAAAAAATGAAATAAAACTGAAAATAAATACCATGTGTAGTTTTTACTCTTTTATTAATTAAATAATCATTCATTAAAACACCTAACTATGCTAGGTGCTGAAGACGTAAAGATGAACAGATCAAAACCTCCTCCTGAAGTGTTTCCTATGAAGTAGCAAAGAAAAACAAGCAAACAAATACAACAGTGTGATAAATCCTACAAGAGAAACACAATGAATGCTAAGGGGACACAGAAGAGCAGGCACCTAACTGAAGAAGGGTGGGTGGTATTTCTTAGAGGAAGGCAGAACTTCAAAGAGAAAAGTGAAGTTTAAATTTAAGTCCTAAAACAAAGGCAGGAATTCAATAGTATAGAATAGCTGGCAGTGAAATGTGCAAAGTTTTAGGATATTAAAACTGAAATCATAGTATTGATATTCTTTTTAAAATGTATAAATAAATCAGGGGTGCCTGGGTGGCTCAGTTGGTTACGTGTCCAACTGTGGCTCAGGTCATGATCTCATGGTTCGTGGGTTTGAGCCCTACGTCGGGCTCTGTGCTGACAGCTCAGAGCCTGGAGCTGCTTCCGATTCTGTGTCTCCTCTTCTCGCTGCCTCTCCCTCAGTCGCACTCCATCTCACTCTCTCAAAAATAATTAAATGTGAAAAAAGAATTTTTTAATGTATAAATCAAAATTCTCTAAGAAAAAAATTTATACGTGTATATATATTTTTAATGTTTATTCATTTTTGAGAGAGAGAGACAGACAGACAGACAGCAAGCTGAGGAGGGGCAAAAAGAGAAGGAGACACAGCATCTGAAGCAGGCTCTAGGCTCTGAGCTGTCAGCACAGAGCCTGACGAGGGATCAAACCCACAAGCCATAAATAAGACCATGACCTGAGCTGAAGCTGGATGCCCAACCAGCTGAGCCACCCAGGCGACCCAAGGGAAAAAAAAATTGTAAAGAGACAACTGTGCTAGGATGATTCACTACAAAAGAAAAAAACTCTAAAGGAAATATTCTTGAATCATGTAAAGTGGGACATACAAGCTATAATTTTTAGAGTAAAAATTTTTAAGTACTATTTTTAGAGATTTTCAAACATGTTCTATAAATTGAAACATCTGAATGATTTTACATATATAAACAGAAATCCTTCTTATACCAGGCAAAAGCTAAAAAATATGTTACAAAAAGTATAAAGAAAAATATAATGACATCTAGTATTTCCTTAAAAACTCTGTTAGAGTTGCATGGACTGGCACTGCTCAAAGGATTTAGGCTCAGGACCCCTTCACACTCTTAAAAATTAGTGAGGACCCGGAGAGTTTTTGTTTGTATGTATTATATTGATCAACATTTACCATATTAGAAATTAAAATGGTAAAAATTTTTAAACATTTAATTCACTGAAATTTTTTATAATAAACTATGTTAACATAAACATATTTTTAATAAAAAGTAATAGATTTCCAAAGCCAAAAACATTCAATGAGTACAGGTATTGTTTTACTTTTACAAATCCCTTCAGTATCCTGGCTTCATAGAAAACAGTTGGATAAATTCTCTTATCTGTGTCAGCATTCAATCTTGTTGCAGTATGTGGCTTCATCTGAAGTCAAATCCCGACACACACACACACACACACACACACACACACACACACACGTTGGAAAGGGAAGGGTGCTTCAGTACCCTTTTGAGATCATTGTGGACATTCTTCTTCGATACCACACCAACAAAACCAGGCAAGTGGTAGTTTCCCACTGAATAGTTGCAATGCAGAGTCCAAAACCATATCGATGAACTTTTCGTACTGTTACGTTACAACCCAATGGTCTATAGTTTGGATGGATCTTTTACCCATGCACACATGTGTAACATGATACGCTGATATTTAGAAAATACTGGCCCAGGGCTCCTGGGTGGCTCAGTCAGTTGAGTGACTTTGGCTCAAGTGATGATCTCACAGTTCCTGGATCCAAGCCCCCCACTGGGCTCAACGCCGTCAGCCTGTCAGCACAGAGCCCGCTTCAGATCCTCTACCCCCCTCTCTGTACCCCTACCCTGCTTGTGTCTCTCAAAAATAAACAAACATCGAAAAAAGGAAATACTGGTTCACAGAATTATGTAGATCCTCCTAATGTTGACACATTTCATTATATAATATCAAATACATTAATACTGCCATTGATCTCATCAAAAAGTATTTAATGTAATGGGAAGTTGTCATGCTCATGGTACAGATAAGTTTTATAAAATTTAGTATCATTGACCATAAATTCTGGCAGCTGTTCTCTTTCATTTATGTTCCAGAAAATGTCCACCAAATTTCCATGTCTCACTAACTACAGTTTATCCACAACCCATTTTATTCAAGCAAAAATGCATTCTGTGACAAAAGCTGCTAGTTCATTTTGTAACTCAAAATACACAACCACTGTTCCTCATAACAGGCCCTGTGCTTCTCTGTGCAGGGCCTCCCATTTCCTCAGAAAGACTATTAAAAGGACGAGTATTCAAAGAGTTGAGATTTAAGAAAATTAATTTTTATTGCTCCATCAATAAAAGGAAGGATATGCTTAAGTCCAAGTGGGGAGCTGGTGAAGAAAGCAATGATGTCAGTACGATTGGGGCACTGGCCTCAACTGGTACCAGCATCGCTTGTCCACCATCAGTACAAACAGAGAAAACAGACATGACATCCTCGTGTTATTATGAAAACAGTCTTCCCTCACAGGCACCCAGAAAGGGGCTCAGGGACCCTCAGAGGCTGGTGAACCACTGTTTAGGAACCACTGGCAGATTACTTCTGGAAGGAAACCTAGGAAATGAATAGCAGAGAATACCTCTGGAGAGAGGTAGGCGGGGGGGGGGGGCATTGCACGTGCATGCGTGCGCGCGCACACACACACACACACACACTCACTCACTCTACCCTACATTCCTTGCAACTGCTTCATTTCTCTGCCACGTGTATCTGCACGACTTTTTAATACAACCATGTGCAAAGCCAGTCCATGAAAAAATAGCTAACCCCGACCACTGACAGCTGGAACATTAGTTGATGTCCAGTGAGCACTCAACAATCACTGAATGTACAAACAGCAAAGACAAAAACCAAAAAGTGGCAAGAATTCCAAAAGTGGGAGTAAGTGTGATGAGAGTTCCCAGAAAGTAGCCACATCAGAGATGATCAGGAAAGGCTCCAAATAAGAAGGCATTTTGGGTTGGGCTTTGATGGATGAAAAGAATTTGGACATGAGAACTTTAATACACCGCAAAATATTTACAATGCTTAATATGTGTTTATTGATATAAAGGCAAGGTCAGGCTACCGTTTTGAATATAAAGAATTATATCACAAATGATAGACAGACATTAAAGGCATTTAAAGAGGAAAACAGCTTTGTGAAGAAGTCCCTTCCTTTACACACACAGAGCTTTCCCCCTTTTCATCTGCCTGCAGCCAGGCTGAGGCCCCTGCATTAACAGAGTACAGTAAAACAAGAACCAGACTAGAGTTAAAGCTTTGCAACAGACCCGTTAACCAGAATAAAGAAACAGGAGTGGAGCAAATGTAGTCTATTGTGTAGGGACTTCCTTTCTAAGCCACCGCAGGCCACTAAAACAAAGCACGACTTCACACCATCATCCATGTGTTTAGAGCAGTTGGGCAGCAATAGCCCATGATACTAGACAGAACCAAATCAGCTGGGAGGGATACAGGAGGTACTTTGACACTATAATAGGTGAAGCACAAGTGTTTGGGAATTGACTCTTTTTTAAAGTCATAGTTACACTTCTAATAACCTCCTTTTTATCCATGGACATTTTCATATGCTTTGAGCAGCCACATGTGTAGAATTCTGTGTGTCTGTGGCGGCGGGGGAAGGGCGGGAGGAGGGGTGTCTAAGAAGAGTGGGGTTCTGTGTAGCTCCACCTGTCACCCACATATTAATTTGAAGGAGGTCATAACACAGATGCAACATGCAGGAAAGTTAGGGAGCAAGACCACAACTGTTAACGGCAAGTCAGCAAATCTGCTCTAGGGGAAACAATCAGTGCATTCTAAGACCAGAAGCTTCCCTAACGGCCAATCCCAATTACAATGGCCAATGATGAGAATCCAGTGAGGATGCTGGAGAACAAGGTCACATGAGTTATGAATAAAGGCAGGGGCATACTTTCAACCAGTCGCTGGTATACAGGCCAAGGGGAAGTTGTGCAGGAATTTCCAGATTATCCAGGTATCTAGCACTACATGTCTCCACAGAGGCAGCACTTTGTCCGTTAAGCTCCTCTGCCCTCTGACCTGCCTAGCACAGTGTCAAGTCTAGGTTTTATGCAAGTTCTCATTCAGACAAATGTGAGCACTGTGAAGTTATCCTATTTTGACATTACTTTATTCTGAATGAGTTTATCCCCCCACACAATGGGGGGCAGGGAGGTACAAGACAAAGAGAGGCCCACGGCCTACTTCTACTTGATCAAAAGTTAACAGTGATGACAGTGAAACTAACTTGGGTTACTTTAGGACTATATTTCATTAATAATACCTTCCTATAATTATATAAATAAAACACCTTCCCAGTGTCAAAGCTGTTCATGTATGCGATCTGACTCAATCTTTACAAGAACTATGGGATGTCAGCAAGGCTGGTGTTCACCTCCTTTTACAGTTGACCAGACCCTAGTTCATGGCTATTATTATTAACGGAGATTCGCGGACACCTACCAGATGCCAGCCACCGTATGAAGACAACAAAAGTCTGCCTAAGATGCAGTCCCTATCACAAAGCAACTCCAAGCCCAACAGGGAGGCTCTGTGTCAACAACAATCACAACACAAACTGAAAAAGCCAGCATCAAAGATATGGAAACACCCTGGGAGCAGGGCCAAGCATGACTGTGCCCGGATAATCACTGACCTATTTGGGCCAAAAGAAAGGTGTCAGGCCAGTCTAGAAGCTGGGACACAAGCCAGGGCTCCCGCCTCCCCGGCTGCCACTTCAGTCCGTCCTTTCATTTGAACGCTCTGTCCCTCCTTCCTCAGCTTCAGCTATGTTTCCAGTTCCTCTCCACTTACATACAATACTATTCCCTTTACTTACCCACCCATCCTCCACACAGGTCTGAAATGAGGACAGCAGAAACACATTCAATAGACCAAAAGCATTTTTCATTGAAGTACTTGTTCTGTCATACAAACCACCAAATTCGTTACGGAAAGGATCCAATCTCATCTGTCAACTCCCTAGAAAGCACTCAAACACACAACCACAAAACAAGAATGAGGGAATAACAAATCCACTGGAGTAGAAATTAGGAGCAATCAGCACAAACATCTGAGATGTATAAAGTCTAAACTGCATCTACATAATTTTCCCTTAATGAAGAGCTATAACAAATTCAGGACAGTACTTCCCGTCAGAACCATTCCTAATTGGAGCTTTTCAGACTTCTCAAGAGCATCTAATCACAAAGAACCCTCAAATCCATCCACTTCTTACTGCACTTTCATTTTTAAAAAATGTGCCACATATCATACATAGCTCTAAAAAATTTCGATGTTGAATTCAAACCAGTTGCAGGTAGTTGCTGTATTATCTGTAAAACAAAGATAACCACCACCTACCACTCTGAGGTTGGTGGGATGAAGTGAGTTAGTCCAAGCAAGTATGTATTTATTTATTAGATGGTTGTTTCAAAACTTCCCTACCCCAACCTGAGTCAAACATATCAACCTGAAACTTAAAAGTAAGAATAACTAGACTATGAAAAAATGGATTGTAAAAGCCAAAAATGCATTTAGGTTTCAAAAATAGTTAAACATATAGATGCTCTTCTTCGAAGGCTGCGAGGCTGTCCTAATACTGGGCAAAAACTTGCTCTTGGGAAACGAATCCAAACAGAACATCAGGACACAAGTCTTGGGCAAGAGGTAACATCTGGACGGGAAAGCCACCCACCTCTGCGGTGGAATCACTCCAGTCTATTTTTAACAAACATTTAAAGAACTTTTTAAAAAAAAAATTAAAAATTCTGAAAATGGGGCAACAACAGTCTCCTTCTCAGTGTTAGGCCCTTGGCATGTGTTTTTCAGCTCGAACAATCCCGAGAGGCAGGTGCTGTTATAACTCGCTCTATAGGGAGGAAACTGGCACACAGGCTGGAGTTGGGGTCACAGGTCCACACCCCAGGCCAGCAGCAGCTGCCCCAGTACAGCCACCCCCAGGAAGCCCAGACCTGCAGCCTTAGCCTCAGACACACACCGCCTACTGCTTGGACCAAAAAACGGTCATTCCCGTCGAGACTCACGTGCTTTAGGCCAAACCCCGCACAGAGCCGGACACGGTGACCCGCCTGAAACCAGAAGGCTGGGGCGAAGGAGTGGGGATCCGATCTCCGGATGAGGGCCGGGGCGTGAGGGCCAGGCGGGATGCAGGCCGGGGTCTGGGGTCCAGGGGCGAGGGCAGGGAGGGGCTCTCGGGGTCCGTGGTGAGCGCTGGGGGGAATCCGGACAGGAGTCTGGGGTCCCGGGGACCGAGGTGAAGGTAGGGCGGGGGTCTCGGGGACTCGGGTGAGGGCCGGCAGGGATTCGGACCCGGGTCTGGGGTCCCAGGGTGAAGGCAGGGCGGGGGTGCAGGAGTCCGGGCTAGGAAGTGGTCCCGGGACGGGGACGGGGGGGGGGGGGGGGGGGGGGGGGGGAGTGGAGGGGGTGAAGGCAGGGCGGGATGCAGGCCAGGGTCCCGGGGTCCAAGGTGAGGGCCGGGCGGGATCCCGGCTGGGAGTCTGGGGTCCCGGAGTCCGAGGTGAGGGCCGGGCGGGGGTCTCGGGGTCCGAGGTGAGGAAACGGCAGGGGTCCCAGAGTGAGGGGTGAGGGCAGGGCGGGATCCGGGCTGGAGCCTTGGGTCCCGGGGTCCGAGGCGAGGGAAGGGCAGGGGTCCCAGGGTCTGAGGTGAGGGCAGGGCGGGGGTCTCGGGGTCCGAGTTGAGGGCAAGGCGGGGTCCGGGGTCCCCGGTGAGGGCCGAGGGCAGGGCCGCTCACCTTCCGACAGCTCCAGCTCCAGCTCCGCCAGGCTCTCCCGCACCTCGGCGGGCAGCGGCACCGCCTCCAGCGGACACCCGCGGTCGGCCATGGCCCCCTTGGCCGCGCCCCGCGGACGACCAGGCTGGTTCGCGCCCGGGAGGGGCTGAGGCCGCGGTCCCAGTCGGGCCAGGGCCGGGCGGCCGCGGCGCCGGCGAAGCCTACCTCGCTCGCCTCAGCCGCGCGACCCGCATCGGCCCCGCGGGGAGCTGAGGCGGCGGGGCAGGGGCGCGGCCCGAGCGGCTGCGCACCAGCGCGGGCGCGAGCACGCGCTCCACCGCCAGCCACCCCGCGCGCCCCCGACCGCCAGGCAAGCCCTACGTGCGGTGCGCGTGCGCGGAGAGAAGGGCGGGAGGGAGAGTGCGCGTGCGCGGCAGGTCGTGGGCCGGGCTTGGCGTCCCCGGCCCGCCCAGCAACACCGAACACTAGCTCCCATTGGCCCCGAGGATGCAGCGAGGGCCCCGCGGAGTCTCATGGGAAAGCGCCGGCGACCAGGCTCCTGCTCGGGTCCACCCGGCCCGCTGGCTTCCGCGGTGGCTGTGCTGCGGGCCTGGGATCCGAGACCGCAGGCGGGGACTCCCTCCGAGTTCGGGGTCTGGGGCCCAGCAGGGCTGCCCAGGCCCTGCCCCCTGGAGGGAGAACAGCCAGTCGGTTCGTGTGTGACCCCGCAGGCCCTGTGAGCGGTCCCTTCCTTCAGCCTCACTCCCGGGGCTCTTCTCCGGTTCCCGGGAGCCTTGCTGGGGCAGCCTCTGCACGCTTTGCGTGCCCGGCTTTGCTCTCCTGCCGGGATAGTAGCAGGTATTTACATGGGCCTCTTGTGAGCCATTTTCCCCAGGGCTTTGTCTGTGTTAACTCGTTTACTTTTCAAAACAGATGTTGAAGGTATAGTATTGACCAGGAATGAGCTCCAGCAGCCATTTCAGACCACGAGGTGACCTTAGGGAGTGGGAAGACAGGTACCGGGAACAACGAAACATTAGGGACCTGGGGGCTTTGCTGCAGCTGGACTGAGAGACCCAGAGGGGCCCTGAAGTGAATCTGCGCGGTGCAAGGGTGGGCTGTCGTAGGTGCCACCTTGCCTAAAGCCATATCCTTCCTGGAGCCATCCACATCTGAGGACTGAATGAATGAATGAATGAATGAATGAATGAATGAAGCAAGGCTATAAAGGTCTGGCCACTTGGGCCCGACACAGGGCACTTCTGTGAGAGGTGCCAGAGCACCCCAGGTGGTCTTGGGACACTTCCACTTCCTCTGCCCAGCCCTGCTTCCTGCCCCTCCCTCTCACAGGTGTTGAGACCAGATAAATATCTTGTACCCCAAACTCCATCCAACATCTGCTTGTGGAGAAGCCATCCTGCTACGAGTCGGAGCTCATGAAGAGATGGGCTGCATAACTCACCACTTGTCCGTGGAGCACTCACAGCCCCTTTGGTGTGATCACTGATTTTTCACCAGCTTTGAAGTGAGAGTGTGAACCAGCGAAGTAAAATGGAACACTAACTGGGTGATGTATTAAGTCTTTTACGATCTAGTAGCTATAGGGAAGGATAACGGAACTAGACAGCTATTCCTTCCTGATACCCTTAAGAAAAACAGACAGCTGGTGGCTAACAACAGACAACTGAAAGCCATGGAGTCTTTGGTTGCATAGGACAAAACCATCTCCTACACGGAGATGAAGACCAGGGCTGGGGCACCTGGGTGGCTCAGTTGGTTAAGCGTCCGACTCTTGATTTAGGCTCAGGTTATGATCTCACAGTTTAGTTCATGGGATTCTCTCCGTCTCTCTTCCCCTCTCCCACTTGCTCTGTCTCAAAAATGAACAAACATTGAAGAGAGGAAAAGAAAAAAACAAAAAGACAAGGGCCAGGCCCAGGAATTAATACCTCAAAGATGGTAAACACCCAACCAAGGCAGTTCTGTATTGCTGAGTTTGGGACCTGGGTTGGGAAAAGCTGGGGTTGGAGTATTTGGTATCTGGGTAGATACCCTCAAAGGTTTTCACTCCCCAGACTACCTTGAACCTTTGGAGCCTGCCCATGTGGCTTACCTTTCCCATCAACCTAACACTCCTTCCCCTCACCTAACACTCCTTCCCCTCACCTACTGGACACTAGGCATATAATTATGGCTATTTTTTTTTTTTTTTTTTGGCATTACTAGCTGGAAACATGAGATAGAAAGGGAATTATAGTCCCTTCCCTCTCAAAAGAATGGTGTATCAGTTTGCGAGGGCTGCAGTAACAAAGCTGCACACAAACAGGACAGCTTACCAGGAAATGTTCTGTCTCACAATTCTGGAGGCCAGAAGTCAGAACAAGATGACAGCAGGGGGCACCTGGCTGGCTCAGGCCAAAGAGCATGTGACTCTTGATCTAGGGGGTCATGAGTTCAAGCCCCACGTTGGAGTTAGAGATTACGAAAAAAAAAATAATAATAAACTTAAAGGATGACAGCATGGTTGGTTCCTTCTGAGAGCTGTGAGCTGTGAGAAGCTGTCACTCCTCCCTCCAAGCTGCTGAGGGCTTGCTGGCAATGTTTGGTGTTCCTTGGCTTGTAGGTGCATCGTGCCAATCTCTGCCTTCATGTTCATAGCTTTTCCCCTACGTGCATGTCCGTTTATGTGTCCAAATTCCCCCTGCTTATAAGGACACTAGTCATGCTGAATTAGAGCCCACCCTAATGAATTCATCTTAACTTGAACATCTGCAAAGAGCCTATTTCCAAATAAGGTCACATTCAGAGGTACTGGGGGTTAGTACTTGAACAGCTTTTCTGGGAGGAGGTAGGGATACAATTCAACCCATAACAAGCTGTAAGAGCCACCCAACATGAACTGCCAAGGACTAGGGACATTTGTTGGGGGCCTCATTCTGAGGGTGCTTAATGAGTGGTTGGATTCATCAGCATGACCCTTGCAGAAGTCAAAAGGGAGCTGCAATGTAAAATTGGGTAGAAGAGTTTATTGACTTTTCAGCAATCTTCTAAGGTAGGGGATTTAGCACCTGCACAAAAAAGGCTGTAAACTTCCTGAAGGGATGGCCGCTAACATGAAGGTGTGTCTAGTGCTGCATGACAAATTACTACACACTTAGTGACTTAGAACAAGAATCATCCCGATTACTCACGTACTCAAATGTCTGACAACTGATGTTGGCCCCCAGACTGTGGAACACGTGGAATACACAGTTTTGCCTGAAGGCTATGTTACTCTCGTGTTCTGTCACAGTCCAGAGATCAGGACCACTTAGACATCCTGGAGACGATTACATTGTCCCATTACATCAATAGCATCATGTTGATTGGCCAGATGAGCAAGGAGTGGAGAAGATGCTGGAGATCTTGGTAAGATACAGATACTCCAGAGAGGAGATAATAAACCCTATGAAGGAGCTATGCTGCCTGAGTCATATGGTCTAGCAGGTGGTACTGGTGGTTATTGGTGGTGAGGAACAATGGACTGTGGAGTTTCTAGCATGTCCCAGTAGGAGATTCACAATTCAGGACCCTGAGGTTCTGACATATCACTTGGGGCAGAGAACGCGTATGTCTTTTGGGGGAAAATATCCTATTGTGCTACTGTGTTCTGATAGAGATGTAACACCTGACCTTGGGACACTAGGTCACCAGGCAGCCAAAACTGCACATTATGAGATGGGTGCTATCAAACTTACCAAGTCATAAAGTCAGCCGGGTCCAGCACAACCCATCACAAGATGGAAGTAGTACATTCAAGACTGAACAGGAGAATGTAGAAGTCACAGCTGAGTGTAGGACGGGTAGCCCAGACCCACATGGCACCCCTGCTGTTGTGTTAGAGCCACTCCATCATTCTGCATCTGTGACCATACAGGGGGCCCTTGATGACCAATTGACAAAGAAGGAAAAATCTTGAGCTTGGTTCATAAGTGAGTTGGCCTGTGGGGCACCTGGGTGACTCAGTCAGTTAAGCGGCCAACTCTCAATTTCAGCTCAGGTCATGACCTCACAGTTCATGAGTTCGAGCCCCACATGGGAACCTGTGCTGGCAATGCAGAGCCTGCTTGGGATCCTCTCCCCCTCTCTCTCTGCCCCTCCCCCACTCGCGCTCTCTCTCTCTCTTTCTCTCTCTCCCTAACTAACTGGATAGCTGGGTATGTGAGTTCAAACCGCACACGGATAGCAGCTACACTGCAGCCTCACTCGGGGTGGGGGTGGGGGGGAAGCTTGTAAGACTGTGGTGAGGGCATATCCTCCCAAACGGCAGAGTCATCCACTTTTTTAAATGTGATGGTGTTTGTTGGATGATCTGGGTGGCCGGATTAAGGCCTGGAATGAAAACCATTCAAAGCTGGGACAAGGAAGTCTGTGATACAAGCATGAGGGTAGGCTTATTGGAATAGGCACCAAGTGGATGGTCTTTGTATAAAATGTCAAAGCCTAGAGAGCATCCATGCAGGAAGTATTAAATAGCCAAGTACCCAGAATGACTCGGCCAGCTGACATTGGATGGCCGTTCTCACTGGGCACAAGGACAAAGTGGCCAAGGTGGTAGGCTGCTCGTGGGCCGACAGTGTGAGTTCTCTGACTAAGGCTGATCTAGCCACCAGCTGCCCCTGAGTGACCTGCCAGCAGAAGAGACCAATGCTGAGTTCCCATTATGGCTCCTGACCTTGAGAAGGTCAATCAACCAACTTCACTATATTGGGACTTCCATTCTGAAAGGGGCAGCAGTTCATTTTTACAGGAATAGATTCATATTCTATATATGTTTGGGCTTCTTGCCTGCAAATACCAGCCAGCAAGGAGTGTTTGTTCCACTGGCACGGGATCCCATATGGCTTCATATCAAATAGGACTCACTTGACAGCACAGGAAGTGCAGGAGAGCACTTTGGGCAGAAGTGTGGGACCGTGAGACCCACTGTCTGAGAGCATCGGGACAGCCGGCCAAAGGCACAGTTGTGGTGCCAAGGGGGAAGTTAATATTCTGCAAAGACAGGATGCTGCTTTGACCTTTATAGGCCACTGTGTCCCCAAGAGAAAGGATACAGGAGCTGAAATCAAGGGGTGGAAACCCGAGTGACCCCATTTACCACTGCTCCCCACTGGGGCACTCTGTGCTTCCTGTCTCCCCCTAAAGGACCCTCACCAGGGAACGTACCAGCTGTTCCACTGGATTACACACTATGCAGGTCTGGAAACCTTGGGGTCCTCGCATCTAGGAATGAGCAGGAAAAGGAGGAATCACCGTCTTGGCAGTGGAGAAGGGAGGGCAGCTCTTGCATTAATTACACAATGGGGAAGAATATGTGGAAACCAGGTGATCTGTGTGGGTGCCTCTTGGTACTTCTTTGCTTCACTATGATTAAGAAACTAAAGAATTATAACACTAACTCAAGAAGATACAGGCACCCCTATGTTTACTGCAGCTGTATTTATAAAAAACCAATGTATGGAAGCAGCCTAGTGCAGCCCACTACATTCAGCAGCCCACTCACTGACGAATGGATAAAGAAGTGGTGTGTATATAATGGAATGCTACTCGGCCATGAAAAGGAATGAAATCTTGCCATTCCTACAACATGGATGGAACTAAAAGGCTATTATGCTAAGTGAAGGAAGTTAGGCACAGAAAAGACACAAATCATGATTTCACTTATATGTGGAATCTAAAAAACAAAACAAACAAGAGAACAGACCCATAAATACAAGGAACTGGTTGTTGCCCAAGGGGAGGCAGTGGCAGAATGGGGGAAACAGAAGGGGATGAAGAGGTACAAACTTCCAGTGGTAAAATATATGAGTCATGGGGATGAGAAGTACAACACAGGGAACAGAGTCAATAATATAACAACGTTGTACGGCGGCAGATGGTGATAATGTATAGAATTCTTGAATCACTACATTGTGTACCTGAAACTGATATAATACTGGGTATCAACTATACTTCAATTAAAAATACTTTTAGTAAAAATACACTAGAAATAAAAGCATATGCTAAAAACATTTTATTCCATCAAAAATTAAAAAATAGGGGCACCTGGCTGGCTCAGTCAGTATTGCATGCAACTCTTGATCTCAGAGCTGTGAGTTCAAGCACCAGGTTGGGCACAGAGATTACTTAAGAAAATGTTAAATATAGAAATCAAAATGCATTAGAAAAAAAGAAGCCCAAGGAATTCAACTTGCACATGTAATGAAAGGGTCTGCCTCTGATTCACAGATCCCTGCAGTCCGTCTGTAAGGGAGGTAGCAGATGCACGTGCTACTGGTTTAAGGCACATGCTACTTCAGACGTTCCCTCAAATTTGTGTTTCCGGGCTGGTGCAGAAAGAGAGGCTTCAGCAGCAACTCCACTCTGGTCAAGGCAATTCTTTCCAGGCGATGGGATACATGATGTTAGTTTACAAACTGGTCCCTATATGTGGAGGGAAAGGAGAGACCCAAGGAAGAGGCAGACAACTTCAGGTTGATAGGTGGCAGCTATAATAAGCAAGTAACTTCTTTACGAGGCCTGTCTTGGGCAGACATCGGACAGGCAGACACCCACCTGCCAGACCCTGGGAGGCTCACATGGAGGCCTTCACCGGATTCAGTCACATATATGATCCGGATGGTGTCAACAAGGCTATGTCCTTGGAACAGTTCCCACAATGGCAACAGTGGGCAGTGGGTACGTTCCAAGGACGGGGGAGGGAGTGAAGAGCAGGTCCAGCTCACAGGTCAACTGACAGTCACTTCCTCTTGATGGCCTCCCCCAACACGTGGTGAGACCAGAGAGTTCTAGGAGTGTGAGCTGGCCCTGCGCTTCCACGGCTTGAGAACAGCCCGTGCAGGGCTGCGGCTGGGTGGGATGCTCTCTAAGTCCGTGGGTGCCGGTGCCGACGGATGCGTCACAGGGAGGCAGGAAGCCCGATTCACACCTGGAATGTGCGTCTATTTCTAGGCTGACATCTCCGCTTCCTCTGCAACGCAGGGAGTCGGGCCGCCACATCGCCGTCTCAGCATTGGCATTCTGTCGGCAACGCAGGCGCTAAGTGGCAGAAGCCAAATGGAAATCTTCCAAAATCCACCCCTGAGCTGGGTGGTGAGGTGGCGCCTGTCCACTCCCGGATGATGCCAGCAGGCTGCGTAGATCCATCTGCAGAACAAACCTGTTCTTTCCTGTTCTGTGAACTGGTCACAAGGAACTTCCCAGGGGACCAGAGCACAGGGGAGGCAGGAAGTAGAAGACTCAGCACCACTCACTCGGGTCGTCTGGATCTGTCCAGACCCAGTGTTGTTTGTCCTCCAAGGAGATGGCATTAGACAGTGGCAGGAGCTCTGGGAGGTAACTGGGGTACAGGAGGTCATGGGGGAGAAGCCTGCATGACTGGGGTCAGCACCTTCCGAGCCAGAGGCTTGCTTCCCCTCCCCACTCTCCATCGCGTGAAGACACAAGTCAAAGTAAGCAGTTTGCACCCTGAGGGGCCTCACCGGAGCCCCACCGCGCTGGCACCCTCAACTTGGGCCTCCAGCTTCCACAACTGCGAGAGATACATTTTTGTCGTTTGTAAGCATTTCGTCACAGCAGCCCAAGCTAAGGCCACACTGTGGCCAGCCCTCCACGGGACGCCGCCACGCCGTCTCCTCATGCGCTTGGGCTGTCTCCTCCCAGAGCAGGCCTGCTCTTCTCTACCAGGATCAAACTCTCCACATGGGCCCAAAAGCAACAGCAGCTGATAAAAGGTTTGTATTCAGGCTCCTGTATTACTGTTTCCTCAATACCAATCAGAAAAGACGCAGACAGAGAGCAGTGTCTGTCACTGGATTCTTTCAGGGTCTTTGTTTAGACATCACAGAACTCTGATCCATGACACTGGAAGCATAGCATAGTAACCGGTCCGAATGAACGGCAGGTAGCAAGAGACGTGCTGGCTGTGAGGCAGATCCCATTCAGTCGGGGCTGCCACTGTGGCCCTTTCTGGGGGTCGAGGAGCCTGCAGAACAGCATGTGTCCCTTCCAGGGTCAGAGGCAAACGGCTGCGCCCTGTACCGCCTACAATGTGGGACGGCTTGTTGGGGCCCAGTGTGCTGAGGAAGCCACAGGACGTCAGCTTCCCCGCAGACCAGGACAGCTGCAGGCCTACAGCTTTGACAGAGGCCGTCATGCTCGCTGCTCAGGCCATAGAGCCACCCAACGCAGGACGCAGGTCCACTCGAACGCCCCATTAGGTCAGACCAGTAGGGTCTTGAAGCAAAGCTTTGCCTCCTCCTGGTGCTAACTCAATTTCCATTAGAGAAACATCAAACTTACCCCTGCATCCTGGCAGAGACCAAACTCCGGTCCCAGCAACACATGACTCAGGCTGCACATTGTACCCTGGGTGCTGCCTGACGGCTCAGCCATGAGGACAGGCAGGTGCTGATCACCTCAAGTGCTATTTATACGAGGTGTAATGAAAATATATAGATTTGGTCTTTGCTATTCGTTTCCTGGCTCCTAAAACCCTTGGAATTTCCTAATAAGAGTGTCCTTTTGTTACAATAACCCCCTTTGACCATACCTGAGTTTTTCACGAATGAGTTGGCTCGTGGTGGGTCCCCTAGATAGCTTCAGGATATGGGGGCCGGTCACCGGAGGGGCGGGGCTAGAGATGGACTATGGTCATGTGGCAGGTAATCATGACATCATGAAGCCCTGATAAGAACCCTGGAGCAGGCCGGTGAACATCCCGACGTGCTAAGAGAGTGGCATGCTCAAGGAGGGCGGGGAAGCCCTGTGTCCTGTCCTGCACGTCACCTCCGCTCTGCTGCCCTAGTCATATCATTCACACAGAACCAGTGAAATCCAACACTTCCGTGTATGGAGTCATTCTGGCAATCACCAAACCTGAGGGGGGGAGGTTGTGCAAACACCTACACTGTGGTTGGCAGAAGTGTGGGTGGCCTGGGGACCCCACTTACAGCTAGTGTCTAAAGTGGGGCAGTCTGTGCCAACTGCAGGTGGTGTCAGAACTAAAGTGTACAAACATAAGTTGCATGAACATGTGGCCTGGGTTCCCATTAAATTTCCTCTGAGCTCTCCCCGTGCCTCTGTCCACTCCTGTTTGGACACGGATTTGCCAAGCATGGACTGTCCCCTGAATCAGTAGGGACGGGGTTGCTATATTGGCTGGTGTGACTGACCCCAAACCCCATGGGGCAGCTGGATGGCCAGCCCACAGCGAGGACAGGAAAACCCATCTGTAATCTAGCATCTTCACCAGGTACCTCTTGGTACTCAGTACTTTCAGACTCAACTGTAAGAGGAGAAAACAAGGGAAGTCTTCTAAAACCAAGTCTATTATGAGCTCATATCTTTCTAGAAAGTAAGCTTATGTCACCCAACCAGCCAGCCAAGGTGCTGGCTGAGGACCAGAAAACAAGGCCTTGGCGAAGGAAGAGGTGATGAATGTCAAGCAGGGCCTCGTGACTGCATGCAGAGCAGGGACACCCTCCCCTTCCACCTCCCCCCTTCTGTGAGACAAGCCGCAGTGCATCAGCTGCACAACATTGTGAGGGGCTGACTCAGTCCTACAGGAGAAGTCTGTCTCCCCTGGAGAGCGGCACCATCGAGACGCAGCACCGTGTGGGCCTTGGAGGGGCCCACGGCCATCGTTGAACACTCACCTCGCACCAGGCAGGTGGGCTAAGTTACGTCTCGGTCATTAAGTGTGCGTGAAGGAGGACACGTGCTCAGGAGACGAGGGTGGACGGCGCTGCCCGCGTGCCTTCAGGTCGGTTCTCGCCTGTCTGTGCCACACACGGGCTGCCCCAGGCTGCCTCGTCCGGTCTTGTCCGACAGGAGGGCAAGACAGCAGACGGGCAATTCGCTGGCGGCTCCTTCATGTGGTCGGCCCTGTCCCCAGGTCCCTGCAACGACTCCCAGGAACCTGCCAGGCCCTGGGGGCCAGCAGCTTCCGGCCGGACTTGGAGCAGCGCCCCTCCGCCCGCAGCAGAGTAATCAAATCCTTATATTAAATCCCCTTTGTCTAGAAACCCAGTGGGTGGTTTCTGCGTCCCTGTCTAGGCTCTGATACAGTACCTTTAGAGTAAGGCACCCTCGCTCAGACTTTGGGTGGTATTTTTTCATCTTTCACGATGAAAAATTTCAAACAATAACCGTATACTATTATATGGGCCAGATTCAATATTTTACAAAGATTTTGCTGTGTTTACTTAATCCATATTCATGTGTATTTTTTCCTAACCATAGGAAAACCACAGAACCATCTCAGAGTGCATCTAATAGGTTGTGGCCCCTTACTCTTAATAATTCACAGCATTCTGTTACATAACTGTCAGCACACCTGAGAATTAAAATTCCCTTAAAATCTATTATCCAGTACAGATTTAAGTTTGCCCCAGTTACCCCCAAAACTTTTATAGCCATTGGTCCCCAATTTAGGAATGAAACATCACACACATCTCATTGGTTGTGTCTCCTGTTTCTTTTCACCTAGAACAGCCCTCATCAGTGCTGTCCATCTGATGAGACAAGGTGAATGACCTCCAGAATATCCCATGTTTGGGGGCACCTGGGTAGTTCTGTCGGTTGAGCATCCGACTTCGGCCAGGTCGTGATCTCACAATTTGTGAGTCTGAGCCCCACACTGGGCTCCGTGCCGTCGGCTTCAGATCCTCCGTCCCCCCTACCTCTCTGCGCCTTCCCCGCTCATGCTGTCTCCTCCCCTCAAGAATAAATAAAACATTTATTTATTTATTTATTTATTTTTTAAATTTTTATTTATTTCTAGGAGAGAGAGAGAGAGACAGCATGAGCAGGGGAGGGTCAGAGAGAGAGGGAGTCACAGACTGAAACAGACACCAGGCTCTGAGCTGGCAGTCAGCACAGAGCCCGACGCGGGGCTCGAACCCACGAACCGCGAGAACATGACCTAAGCAAAAGTCGGACGCTCAACCGACTAAGCCACCCAGGCGCCCCAAGAATAAATAAAACATTTAAACATCCCATGTTTGTCTTTTTCCTCACGGTTTCAGGTAATTTGTTCCTCCATTTATAAACCGGAGGCAGCACAGGAGACACCGTGCAGTCCACGCGTCATCACACCCGGAGGCACAAACACCAGGTCACCGTGCTTTTAGGACCCGACCTGATTATCGCGCCGCAGGCTGCAGAGCCGGCAGTTCTCTAATGGGACCGTCCCCCCCTTACTAACTAGCTGGCACCTTCCCATAAGAAGAATGTTCCCTCGCCTACGAGGATGACCTGCCGCTCCTCTGTGGAAGGCAGGGTGAACGCCTCTTTCTCTTTAATGACCAGCTCCCACAGGAACTTAGCTGGCGTGACGGTCACTTCTGCTGGCGGCTCTAAATGAGCCCTCCCGCGTGGACATTTATTCTGTAGCTGACGACCTGCAGAGCTGAAGAGACGCCTCCTGGCTCAGTGGCGGAGCACGGGGCTTGGGAGGAGGGGCGGAAAGGCCGTCGAACTGGCCTCACGGTCGTGTAGGCGGCTACAGACAATGCGGGCACGCACCAGCGCTGCAGGCCGGCAGGTGGTTCGGAAAAACACGGTTTTATGTTAAAACCTACGCCCCGCAGGATAAATGTCATATTTGGAGGTCCTGAAACCACACGGAGATGCTCACTAGGAAACCAAGGAAGACCAAGCAAAGGGCAAGCAAACGGGCTGCTTGTCTTCACCAGCAAGGGGCACTCTGCCTCCCGCCGGGAGCCCTGACATACAGGGGCTCCCAGTCTATGTGTCGGTTTCTGGCTACTGATAAAGCAAACTGGATAAAACTGAAACACAACACAGAGGCCATTCACAAATAAAATAGTGCGGGACTTTTATTCGTTTTGGTTTTTGCTTTTAAACCAAGTTCCCATCTGTACACTTTAAGAATATAAACAACAGGAGGCCAGTCTCTGCTTCCTGCTTGGAGGCGGGCGGGGAAAGTCTGCCAACGTGCCTGGAGCAGGGCAGGTGCTGGTCACTCACAAGCGCACTAGTCATCCCGGAAAGGTAAGGAACTAACAGGTACTGAAAGTACGCAGAATGTACCCCATCGGGCTCTGCAGCATTGCAAAAGGGTGAGAATGACGAGCCGCACTAGGGGCTGGCATCGCAGGCACAAGACGAGACTGGGCGCTGCCCAGACGCCATGCCACAAGCTTTCCTTAGAAAAAGGAAAACCACCAATCTTTTCCTCAGATAGAACTGTCGTAGGTAAAAGCCGCAAGGATTTTATTCATTGTTTAATTTTCTGGTGGCAGGATTTCTTTGAAGTAGAATCTAAAAATAAAGAAAAATGACGTAGCAATTCATTAGAAGTCTTCATGGGTCTTTGAAGAATTTCATAATTCTGAGGCAGTACCACAGAATTAATCTCATTTATGGTAAAAATAAGAATTACAACTAAAATATACAATGGTTTAAATTATGTTAATAAATAGCTCCCCACAAATTCTATCCTGAAACATAATATTTGTTCCCTGAAAACATAAAATGGAGCAAAAGGCCAGCTAGTGATTAAGAAACGGATCCCACACTCGCCGCTAATGGCACCGTTCGTACACCCCTGAGGTGCCTTCACGCACGATCCTGCTAATGACGGTCAATGATTAAGACTGAAACTAACAGCACTTACTCAGCTGAATACTACAGCCTCTCCTATGTTACTTCATGTTCCTCGGGAGCAGCGTATTATTTTAGGAAACAGAGAATAACTTTTATTACCTGGAGGTGCCCCGCCCAGTCTTTGCTGGATCATCTCTAAATGATGAATATATTCCGTCAACGAACGTTCAGGGTCTTGAGAAGCACTCAGGGATCCTTCTGACTTTGAATTTGAGGATGGAGCGGATCTTCAAACAAACACATAAATACCACCAAGAAACAAAACAAGAGTGGAAGTCAGCACCCAGCAGGCAGATAGGCAGCAGGGAACGGGGTGAAGCAGACGGCCATTGCCTTCCTATCCTTTACCGCAAAAACAAAGTGAAATATGTACATATATTGTGTGCATTTGTTTGTTCGTTCAGGTTATTTGTACGTAATTACGCATTTACACATGCATGTTTATAAACTCTATGCCCAGTGTGGGGCATGAACTCACAACCCTGAGACCAAGAGTTGCATGCCCTACTGACTGAGCCAGCCAGGTGCCCCAAAATAAGGCATTTTTTAAAAGTGCTATGTAACGCTTTTAAAACCAGCTTCTATAAAATGTTTCAGACTTAAAGTGACTAAAACTTCTGTAGACTGATTTTCTTCATAATATCTTCATGTATGAATCTGTTATCCCAACTGATTTTTGCACTGCTGTCTCTCAGACCCACCCCTTCTTTGTGCCCTGAGAGTGACCCAACTACCCACGGGCCTTTCCTGAAGGTCCCAAACTGTCCCCGTCACTGGAGGGACAACCCACCCCGTCCAGTCCCTCCTTGGGGCCCTTCCTCCTGGCCACTCTCTCTCCGGGTAGGGACACGTCTTACTCATCCTTGCCCCGCCCGCATCAGAGAGGCCTCGGCCACCAGACCAGGAGCCTCTGCTGATTCCTTCCCCACACAGAGCTGGCCCTCCAGGTCCCCATGGGCACATGTGCATTTCTGGCCCTTCTCGTGTCCCTGGGGAGCCCGCACAGGGCTGGAGCGGCATGAGCACAGGAGGCCCGGAGAGCGGCGTCTGCGGCTGGGCTGCCCCACGGCGCAGCAGGGGCGCCTATGCACCCTGCACCGTCTCTCCTGTCGGGACGGCGACACCAGGGACCGCCACGCTCCTCAATGCAGACTGCACAGAGACGCCACGTCAGCCAGGGGCGTGGGGTGAAGGAGCGAGCACAGGTCACTGGCACTGTGGAGACGAGCTGCACCCTACAAGTGGAGCACGCTGTGGAAAGCTCGCTCGGAGAAACAGAAGCTTCTGGATGTGTGTGCAAACACCCCACAAACACGCACACTGAACTCTGCTATAGGTTGTAAGGGTGTGTTACAACACAGGGGGCCGCCCTGCTCTAGATTTCCTCGCTCCAGCATTTGGACAGGATGTTCACATAGTTCAGTCTGCAGAAACACAACGGAAGTCACATCTTCCACATCCAGCACCTGGATGAGAAACCCCTCGGCTGGGAAAACCCTCTTCTGGGGACAGGCCGGGCCACACCTTACCACCCCTGTCAGGGCCTCAGGACGAGCAGATTCCACATACTCCTGGCTCAAATCCTTAGGCCATTAGGGAAAGCTTTCCTCATTTTAATTTCTTAAAAATGTTTTATTTATTTCTGAGAGAGAGAGAGAGAGAGAGAGAGAGAGAGAGAGACAGCGTGAGCAGGGAGGGGCAGAGAGAGAGAGACACAGAATCCGAAACAGCTCCAGGCTCTGAGCTGTCAGCACAGGGCCCGATGTGGGCCTCGAACCCACGAACCGTGAGATCATGATCTGAGCTGAAGTCGGACGCTCAACTGACTGAGGCCCCCAGGCGCCTCTAATTTTTAAACAAAACTGCATTCTACCATCCAACCACAAGTCCTCCTATTTTTTAATTTTTTTGATTATTTTTAAAAATTTTTTTAATGTTTTATTTATTTCTGAGAGAGAGAGAGAGAGAGAGAGAGAGAGAGACAGTGTGAGCAGGGGAGGGTCAGAGAGAGAGGGAGACACACAATCTGAAGCAGACTCCAGGCTCTGAGCTGTCAACACAGAGCCCGACGCAGGGGCTCGAACTCATGAACTGTTGAGATCATGACCTCGGCTGAAGTCGGACGCTTAACCGACTGAGCCACCCAGGCGCCCCAAGTCCTCCTATTTTTTTAAATGAAAAGGGCTTATTGCCCCCCAAATAACCTGCGGATGTTTAACCGGGTTGCTACGACATCTCAACTGCCAACTGAGGGCCAAGTCACGTGTGCGGAACCCCAATCCCAGAGCACAGGCCACGGCGAGCCCACCACGGCCCTGTGTGGACGTGTGCCCATCCGGGGAGGGCCCCTTGGGCTGAGCACGGCAGCAGCTCTACAGCACGGGCTGGGCTGCGTTGAAGACACAGCCTTGAAGGTCACTCACCTCTCCCTCCTGCACGGGGAGGCTGTTGGCACAGGGTCCCTGGTGTGGCCAGAGGACGCATCCCGGGTTGGTGGGGATGTGCTGGTTTTGTGCGGAAGCTGCTGCCGTGGCACCGGGATTCCTTCCCCCACTATCGTTTAACAGCAGAGGGATCAGGAAAAGAGACGAATGACTTTTAGTAGGAAGGCCCCTCCACCCAAACTTACGCTTTAAGGAATCTGCATGGCAATTTCAAAAAATTTTTTAAATACCTTATTTATAAATATTATGCTTTAAAGATTTAAAAACATGTTTTTTAGTGCTTACTTTTGAGAGAAAGAGAGAGAATGTGAGCAGAGGAGGGTCAGAGAGAGGGAGCTACAGAATCTGAAGCAGCTCCAGGCTCAGAGCTGTCAGCACAGAGCCCGACGCGGGGCTCGAACCCATGAACCGTGAGATCATGACCGGAGTTGAAGTTGGACGCCTAACCAACTGGGCCACCCAGACGCCCCTAATTTTTTTTTTTTTTTATTTTAAGCAATCTCTACACCCAATGTGGGGCTTGAACTCACAACCCTGAGATCAAGAGTTACATCCTCCACCAACTGAGCCAGCCAGGGACCCCTCAAAATTATGTTTTAAAAAGCTCTATGGGTGCCTCAGTAGCTCAGTCAGTTGAATGTCCGACTCTTGATTTCAGCTCAGGGTATGATCCCACGGTCACAGGATTCACCCCTGCCACAGACCCCACACTGAGCTGCTTAAAATTCTCTCTCTCCTGCTGCTCCTCTCCCCACTGGTGCCCTCTCTAAAATATAAATGAATGAGTGAATGAAACTGTCGCATTGTTATTTAAAAAAAAAAAAAAGCTCCAGAAGAGCACTGAGTTCTGACCACCTGTGTTTTGCCCCTGCCTGCCAGGCTGACCCGACCCCAGCATGCACGCGGGCAGGGCCCCAGGGGAGCCTGGGGTGCACGGGGGGACCCCACTTTGAGGAGAGGTCTCCGTAGAGGGAGAGGCAGAACCCTAGAGACCAGCAGGTATACCTGGTATAGGAGAAAACTCTCCTAAAGTTTTGAAGGTTGAAAAGCCATTTTTATTTCAAAAAGTAACAATTAACAGGTAGGAGTCAAAGCTAATCAGTGACCAGGGAGGCCCAGTCCCTGATGGTCGACTCTGGGGGCAGAGCTCCAGGGACACTACCACGGGCAGCCCCCTTCCAGGTGCCCAGAGCCTCGGAGAACCAGGGGCTGCTGCCCCGTGAGTGGGGCCTTCTCTGTGCTGACGTGTGGGGCAGCGGGGCACCTGCGGACCAGCTGTGGCTGAGCCAGCGCAGCTAGGTGCCCCAAGGCCAGATGCGACCGTACCAAGCAGAACATCACTTGGTTTTGGACAGTTAGATGGACGTCCTACTAAATGAGTTAACAGTCAACATATTTAGCATTTCTACATTTTTTCAACCATTAACTCTGTAAACCCTGGTTTCTTCTGTGCTTCCCAACATTAAAACCATTTTCCTTCCGAAGCCACCTCGCCTTGCTCACAGCATCCCTGCATGTGTGGATTTCGTATTTGCTTTACTGCATCTCCACTGGGCTTGGCCAGCCCCTGGCTGCCAGCGGAAAGGGGTGAGCAGGGGGCCCACCTGGGCGGGCCGCTCGGCCTTGCACAACAGCTCCTTTCCGATCTACTTCTTGCCACTTCTTAACCAAAAAGCGTAGTCTACAAAGGGAAAAAAGGGACACAAAACATTGAAAACTAGAGCAAACAGGAGTGAAAAGAGCAATGAAAATCCAGACGTGATCAACAACTAGAATCAGACTCACATGGGCCCCCACTGTCTTTGTGGTGACCTTGAGGCCTGTGCCCCCAGCATCTTCCTAGCCACAGCACCTCCCCGCCCATGCCCACCATCCGAGGGTGTCACAGACCCCGCTTCAAATCAGTCTGCAACACCTGCTCCCTTCGCCACCAACGCCACCTGATGGCTCAGGGTCAAAGGGGCAAAGACAGGTTGGTGCCCTGAGGCACAGCACCGTGGGGCTCCCGGGCCCCTCCTAGGATGGCCCCTTTGTGGCTTGTGGACGCTATTCAGAGACAGCCTTCCTGCCCGCCGCTCCGTCCAGGCACCACTGCCTCTCTGACCACGGACCCTCCTGGAAGGCACTTCCACTTCGCATCAAAACCACTGCTGCTGAAAATGCTCCTCTGCTTGACAGGAATGTGGGGGCAGGAATGTGGGGGCCTGTTTACCAGCCCCATGTAGCATCTACCAGGCCTCCTGGCACAGGGCATTCTGTCCAAAAATGTAGAATGGATGGATGGACAGATGGTGGGGGTGGTTTCTGGTCAGAACTCAGAGGTGAGGGGACGAAGTGCCCTGAGGCTGAGGGTCAAGAACACGAGAGCAGGACCCCTGCTGGACGGGACTGGGTGGGTGCTCCGTCTCTGCGGGGAGCAGGGCGCCACCACCCTCCTCAGCTCGGGGGAGGGAAGCCAAGGACGGCAGCCCACCGGATGCTGCGTTCAGCGTGTGCCCCACACAGATGGCTGGGGCCTGAGGGACGCACCTCATGGCATCATGGAGCGGAGGCAGCGGTGCAATTCTTACTGGGACAAACACAGTTAGAAATTCAACACGTCTTAAAATTATTAACATAAAGTGGATTTTCATCACTGTTAATTTTGAACAGGTCAAAATTCCCAGTCACACCAGAGTCACGTACCTGCCCCCAAAATGAGACTGTGGTAAATAAATGACTGGGACAGTGAGCGGCACCTGGGGCGTATGGGGCCCCCACAGCCTCCCCCCCCCCCCAGGAGTGGTCTCATGCCCACAATGGAAGACACAGCCCCTTTTACAGAGCACAGGTTTGACTGAAATACAGGAAACTGCAATCTGAAGCAGTGAAATGCAGTTCTGAGCCTGATCGATGTGCCTGTCATCAGAAGGAATCCTGTCGAGACCTGCCAAGGGGCAAGGCATTGTTTTCTGATAAAAAGCCATCCCTGAACATTCCAGCATCAGAAGGCAGCTGACGGTTTTGCACAACAGGATTTCTTTAGGCAAATGTCACGTACACTCTAAGGCCTCAAGTGTCATCATCTCAGAAGAGAATGTGATCGCAGAGTAAAAGAGGGCTAACCCCAACGTGCCTCCCGATCGCCAAGATTACCTTAGTATCGCGATCACAACCCTGACGGCGGTTCGGAATTTGGTGAAAGGGCGAGATGTGCTCATTTTCTTATCTGCTTTGGAAGGAAATACTCCCAAATGGGCAATCATGGAGAGCGTTTCTTGTTCAGAGTCCTGGAACCCACCAATCAATAGTAAAAGATACTTCTTTTGATAAATCAGAGCCTTTCTGAAGCTTTCTGCTCTCAAATAATGCAGGTACAATTTTTCCATCTGAAAGGAGAAAAAAGCAAAACAATCATGGAACAAAGACGTCTTGCTGACAGAAGTTATACAGTACATTTGTACCACTGTGCTTTAATAAGGACCAGACAGAGGCACTCGGCTGCCTCAGTCAGTGGAGCATGCGACTCTTGATCTCAGGGTTCTGAGTTCAAGCCCCATGTTGGGCATAGAGACAACTCCAATATATAAATAAATCTTCAAAAAAAGGAAAAGAAAAAAAGAACCAGACCATTTTCCTTCTCAGCAAATTGTCACGCCAGCCCTGTGTGACCTGTGTCCTCAGGGACAGTTTTGCTGTGCAGAGTCTGATCTCCTGTATCAGACAAAAGGTAGGCCACACACACCCTTTCCAAGCCTCAAAGGAGTCCCCAGGGGCCCTGGGAATCGGACCATGAGGTGAGGTGCACACCTGTGGCTGGGCGGGGTCTCTTCCCCCCTCCCGCCCCCGGACATCTCAGGGGCTTCAGGAAAACCCTCAAGCACATACAGAAGTATGTCGTTATATTCTAACGCTGTGACACAATTTCTTCCTCAAGGGGGCTCAGGGTGCAACCCTCAAGGCCAACACGATGCCCAGGGCGCTTTCAGGGTGTGGAGACTGTTGTCTAACGGGACTCTGAGCACAGACACATGGCCTGTGGGGAACAGGGCCGGCTTTCAGATGGAAGTGCGTTCGCCGGAACGCCCCTCGTCTGTGATGGCTCCACGGCTAGAACCAGCACGTCTCCTGACTGCAGCCAGGCACAGGGCGGGTCCGCATGCAGGCAGGGCGCTCAGCCCAGCGGAACCCACATCACAAGAACGTTTTGCGGCTACAGTGAACGGGCCAGGATTTTTACAAGTACCAGGATTTCAGGCGTGGAGGGAGAACAACCAGGCACAGCAGAGGATTTTCACGTAAAGCGACTCTGCAAGACACCGTGAGGGTGGCCACCGCTCCCTACAAGTCTGTCAGACCCACAGAGCACGCACCACCGGGACCTGTCCGTGCGTGCTCGCGTGGGCGGGGGAGGTCTCCGCACCTTCCCTTCAATTCTGCTGTGAGCCTTAAACTGCTCTAGAGGTAGAAAGTCTTTATAAAAGCAGATCAAGGGCAGCAAGCAGGCGACACAGTCTACACCCAGCATGGCCCTCCGGCCTGCCCTTACCTGTGTGCCGCAGGCGTTTGCTTCCTTGCTTGCGGCGGGCGTGGGCAAGCCCGTGTCGGGCTGTTGCAGTGAGCTCTGCGAGGCTGCCCCGTGCTGCCTCCACGAAGACCTGTCCGGCCTCTGTAACAAACGACACATGGCAGCGTCCCCACGGCTGTTCCAACAGAGGAGAAACACGGCCAAGGGCAGAGTCGGCTGGGGAGGCCCAGGGGCAGGGTCACGTTCACACAGCTTGTTTCTTGTTCCCCCCAAGGACCTTCCCGGGGGAGGCCCACCCTGCGTGGGAGGGGGCTGGGCACACATCTCCCGAATGACAGGGCGTGGGCCATGCCTGGGCCACCTTCAGCCTCTTTCCAATGGTGCCCACGCTGCCATCTGGTATTACCAATCAGATAATTAATGCTCATGGGTAGCTATTACTGCATAGCACTTATTGAAGTTAGGTACATGGCGAAAAAGGTACATTTTTATTAAAAAACAAAATCCAACTATCTATGAAAAGAACAGCTTCACACTTTCTGGTCCTAGAAATGCTAACTCCTGGCAGGTACAAATCCCTGGTTCTTCTCCAGCACCAACAAATCACACTCCCGGAAACCTCAGCAAGGGGCCCACTGGGTGCCGCGCACACTGAGGACGTCGTGACAGGCGGCGCGTCCAAACGCATGCAGCGTGGCCTGGACACCACAGTGTGTGGAAGCCGCCCGGAGCTCCAGCAGGGATGCACTAGCAGAGAAGGATCCCACAGTGAGGACAGCAGAGGGCCTGTCCTCACCAGACAGCCAGGACCTGACTGCCACTGAGGCAGAGGGAGCGCCGTACACGGGCCACGTGCACGGTGACCTCACGGAGGCCTCGGTCCCACAGTCTGGAACAGGAATCAAAGTCAGCCTGGTGGCACAGGCCCCCAGCTGCAGGGCTCAGCTGAGAGGAGCCTGTGACCCTGTGGAAGGGCCCTCGCAGGACCCATGACGAGGAAGAAGGAAAAGACCAGAGGTTTGTTTTCTTGGTCCTAAAACACAGCCTGGTCTTGCCTGGAGAGAAACACTCTAGGGCTGCAAGTCATCTCGGACACGAAGGACAAAACGCTCCCCCAGGTCACTCTCAGTAGCCGTGGGGACAGCCGATAACTGGACCCAGGGTGGTCACCGCTACATGATGAAGTGTCGCATCACTGTGCTGCCCACCTGAAGCTGACACAGTATCGTGTGCAGTTCTTCAATAAAAGTACCCTCCTGATTCCTCGTGAACTTCCACGTAAGGGTAAAGGTGCTTTAACAGTGACTGCGCTTTAGTCCCAAGGGGCCAACAGGACGCCTTCAACAAGGAACCTCCAAACCCTCTGAGCAAGCTCGCGAGGAGGGCGGGGCCGTGGGCTGGGGCTGCTGACAGCTTCGTTGAGAGTAAAACACGGAGCTTTCAGGGCGCCTCGGGGGCTCAGGCAGTTAAGTGTCCGACTTTGGCCCACGTCGTGATCTTGCAGTTCGTGGGTTCGAGCTCCACACTGGGCCTGTGCTGACAGTGTGCAGCCTGCTTGGGATTCCCCCTCTCCCTCTGCTCATGCTCTCCCTGTCTCTCTCTCAAAGTACATAGATGAACTTAAAAAAAAAAAAAAGATTAAAACCTGCATCTTTTATAACTCCTCACATCAAAGTATGGAAGCCCCGGGTCTGCTCCCTGGTTGGACCCTCCTCCCCAGAACAGAGGTGCCTTTACTTCACCTCCCACGAGAGCTTCAAAACATGCAAAGCAAAACTGGATGGAGCTTGAAGACAGACAAATTCACTATTCTGTTCAGAGATGTCAGTCTCCCTCGTGGTGACTGCAAAGGAGGAGGAGGCAGCTCGAAAGGACACGTGAACGACACCACCAAACAGCTGGACAAACTGACTTTCATGGGACCCTCTGCCTCCACAAGAAACATCAAGTCCATCACTAACCACTGCCCCCCACTCCCTGCTGAAAACAACCCGTACTAGGCCCAGGTGGTTTCCAGGTTAGATTTTAACAAATATTTAAGAAAGAAAGAAATACCAGCTCTATGTAATCTCCTCCAGAAAATAAGCAGAGGAGAAATCATGTTTCAACTTATTTTATGAGGCCAAAACCAGACACTGACAATATAAAAAACAAAAACAAAAAACAACTCCATATTAATATCCCTCATGAGCCCAGACACAAAAATGGTCACAAAGTATTAGCAAATTAAATCGAACAATGTATAAAAACAGTAAGACTTCATGACTTAGTGGCGCTTTTCCTGGCACCACAAGATAGAGTCAACACCCAAAAATCAACATAACGCACCACGTTAACTGACCGAACAAGAAAAAACACACCACCATAGCAATAGGTGAACAAAAAGCATAATAAATTAAACATCTGTTCAGGATAAAGTCTTCACAAACTAAGACTAGAAGGGACCTCCTTCAGGTCAGGTCCAGTGCCTTCATGTGAGCACCTGCCCACCACCCTTCAGAGCGACAGAGCAAAGCCCCCCCCCGGACTGGGACCACACCTGCACAAGCACGTCCATGTTTGGAAGTCCAGCCTGTGCACCAGGCAAAAAAAGAAAATCAAAGGTATTCACATTGGAAAGAAAAAAAACCAAACCTCTATTCTCAGATGATGTAATTATCTGTGTAGAAAATGCTACAGAAACACTCAGAGGGTTAGAAAGTGAGGTTAATAAGGTCACAGGACAACTAAGGTCAAGGCAAACCTACAAACATTGATGTGTTTCCATACATGAGCCATGAATAACTGGAAAACAAAAAAAACATTTGAAAAGTACCATTTACAACAGGCCCCTGAAAAATGAAATATTTAAGTATAAAACTAACAAAATGTTTTTAGAATATGAATGCTGATAACTACAACACATTTAAGAAAGAAAATTTTATGGGGTGCCTGTGTTGCTCAGTCGGTCGAGCATCTGACTTTGCCTAAGGTGACAAGCTCATAATTTGTGGGTTCAAGCCCTGTGTCAGGCTCTGTGCTGACAGCTCAGAGCCTGGAGCCTGTCTTCGGATTCTGTGTGTGTCTCTCTCTGCCCCTCCCCTGCTTGTGCTCTCTCTCTCAAAACTAAATAAACATTAAAAAGAGAAAGAAAGAAAAAAATTTTAAGAGATTGTTCAGATGGAAAGGTTCAATACAGCTAAATTCAAGTATAGTTGACAGTCAAGTATACAGTCAAGATGTCAATTCTTGTCTAAACCTCTATAATAGCTTTACTGAAATATAATTCACAAACTATAAAACTTAACACTTGGGTTATTTCCACTTTTAGGCTACAATGAGCTCTACTGGCAGGAAAGTCTGTGCACAAGTTTTTATGTGGAGCTGCCAGTAAGAACAGCTGGTTTCCAAAGCAGCAGGCCCTTTACTTCCTGGATCCTCCCATGTTGATCTGTATGCTTAACATAATCCCAACCAACCAACCAGCAAGATTCTAAAATTTATATTGAAAGACAGAGGAACCGGATAGCCAAATAATTTGAAAACAAAGAAAAAAACTACAGCATTCCTACTGCCTGATAGGAAGCTGTACTATAACCCACACCGATCAGGCAGCTGGTGAAGGCCAGTAGAACAGAACAGACAATACACACACACACACACACACACACACACGCACGCACGCACGCTGTGGAGTGACTTCTGACATTGGCACAAAGACAAATCGATAAGAAAAGATAATCTTCAACGTGTGCCAAAATAACTGGTACCAACCAGGACACAGTAACCCTTGACCAAAAACAAGTAAAATCAAAATGGATCCTAGACCTAAACATAAGAAGTAAAACTACAAATCTACTGGCACAATCCATAAAAAAACAAATTGACCTTATTAAAATTAAAAATGTTGTTTTGCACAGAGTACTATCTATGCGAAGGAGACAACTCAGACTGGGAGAAAAGATTTCTAAAACACAATACACGAAGAATGGAGACACAATGAAATAAGAAAACGGTGCAGTTTAAAAGTGGGCAAAGACTATTTGCAACAATGTGGATGGAACTAGAGGATCTTACGCTAGCAAAATAAGTCAGCCAGAGAAAGACCTGGCATGATTTCACTCATATATGGAATTTAAGAAACAAAACAGATGAACATAGGGGAAGGGAAGCAAAAATAAGATAAAAACAGAGAGGGAGACAAACCCTAAGAGACTCTTAAATACAGAGAACAAACTGAGAGTTGATGGAGGGGCGGTGGGTGGGGGGGTGGGCTAGATGGGGGATGGGCATTGAGGAGGACACCTGTTGTGATGAGACCTGAGTGTTGTACGTAAGTGATTAATCACTAAATTCTATTCCTGAAATTATTATTATGCTATGTGTTAACTTGGATTTCAATGTAAATACACAAACAAATAAATAAGAGTAAACAAAAGTGTGCAACGACTTTGAAAGGGCACGTCACCGATGCCACTGTGCACTGGGGGCGCTGGAGGGAAACACAGCGCCAGCACCTACTGTGAAGATGCACAGGGACCTGACTCCCAGCTTCTGCTCAGGGCAAGGGACACGGCGCAGCTACTGGGCACCGGACAGGGTTCAACAGAAATGAGACAGGACACGGTGTCCCTTCTGGGTATTTGCAGCAGAGAAGCGAGCCCGGCTCACAGAAGCCTCCAGGAGCACCGACCACAGCTGTCGACCCCTGGAAGCAGGCCCGCGATCGCCGGCAGCCAGACGGCTGAAGTGAGGCGGACCTGTGCACAGAGCGCTGCTCGGCAGCACGAGGGAGGAGCTGCTGACAGGTCAGCGCCATGACTGCTCCGGAGGCGCCAGGGGAGAAGTGCGGGGCCTCCAAAATGTCACAGCCGGTGCGGGCCCACCTGTGGGCACCCGGGGGCAGGCAGACCACAGAGCCGGGCTGCGCCTGCCAGCAACGGGAGCACGATGTGCTGCGGGGCCATGTGCTCTGCTACCAGTGTGTTCACATGGGGCGCGAGAATCCACACGTGTGTGTGTGTGTGTGTGTGTGTGTGTGTGTGAAAACTCAAATGGCATTTTACTAAGGGGCAGATTTTACTGCCTAGAAGTTAAAAAAATTAAAAAATTTTTTCATCATAAAAATAAAATCACAAACATGACAGTCTAAATATAAAACAAATTCAGCATTCTAAGAAAAAAGTCTATCGAACTACACAATCAGGAAAATTAGAAGTCATTTTCATTAGGTAAAAGTCAAATAAATAGATTTCTTTTCCTGAACGTGTATCAAACATCATCTCCTGGCAAGAGTCACACACCTGTACACAAAGCGGAAAACCTGCTGAAATGTTAACGAGGGCACCCGGCCCCCCGAGGTCAGAGCCCACGGCAGCTAACTGGGAAGAGCCGGCACGCAAGCCCACAGCCCGGAGAAGCCCGCGACACGCCATCCCCGAGCAGAAGCGCCAGTACGTACGCTCCGCACACGGCCCTTGGGCAGGTGGTGCTTCAGGGGTGTCTCCAGCTGGGACAGCGCCCGGCGCAGCTCTGCCTTCTCCTGGGTCACCGTGCGCAGAGCTCTCGTGAGGGAGTCGTTGTCTTTCAGCAGGACATCCACCAGCTGCACCTGCAGCTCCGCTGGCACTTTTTTCTTACAAAGAAGAAAAAATAAATGTATACATGTCTTTTGTTAAAAAGGTGCACACTTTAAGGGCACCTGGGGGGCTTAGTCGGTTGGATGGCTGACTCTTGATTTTGGCTCAGGTCATGATCCCAGGGTTGTGAGATGGAGCCCCGCACTGGGCTCTGCGCTGGGGGTGGAGCCTGACTGAGAATGTCTCTCCCTCTCTGCCCCTCCCCTGTTCGTGCACGCTCTCTCTTATTCTAAATAACAAAATAAAAAAAATTTTAAAAAGGTACACACTTTACGTATTTTTACTGTTGGTTATTTTCAGGAATTATAATTTTATCCACATTCAGGGTTTGGTGGCATCTGGTGGGGCCAAGGAGAACTGTCCATCTATAGGAGGGAAAACAGCAAGTGACTGTACCAAACCGACTCCGGACAACACCGGGCTGCACTCACAGGGCCAGCCTGCTCCACACACACTTGCTCACGGCTCTGTCAGCAGAGGCGGCACATAAACGGCACACTGTGTGTGAATCCCAGAGGGTTCCAACGAGTAAGTCCCTTAACACAGGTTAGTCACTTCCATGATCAGAGTCGTGCTCAGCCTACGGCAGGCAGCACAGGACACCGACAGAGGCTCTGGTAAGGAGGGCAGGACGCCCCACCCTGACCCCGAGGCTCAGCAGGCGTGAGGTCCTCTGCTGCCTATGTGCACGATGCCTTCACAATAAACGTGATGATTCCACAATTACCAAGGAATATCTACCAGGAATTTTTGTCAGCAACCATGACTTGTTTTTTTTTTTTTTTAAATGTTTATTTATTTTTGAAAGGGGGGGAGGGGCAGAGAGAGAGGGAGACCTAGAATGTGAAGCAGGCTCAAGGCTCTGAGCTGTTGGCACAGAGCCCAACACAGGGCTCGAACTCATGATGACCTGAGCCTAAGTCCAATGCTTATTAACCGACTGAGCCACTCAGCTGCCCCAGCAACCACGACTTCTAATCACCTTCCTGCACAGCAATACCTTCCCGCGAAGCTGCCAGGGGGCTCAGGCTCTCAAGCCAGGTGTACACGGAGCAGGCTGGGCCAGGAGGGGTCCCGAGGCAGAGCAGCCCACGCCTCTCTGGAGGGAGTGCCTGGGCACTTGGCAAGGACACGCGGTTTTCTGGGGACAACATGTGGCAATGCCCAAGAAGATACCTGCTTCCGTGTGGCAGTCGGGGAGGGATAAAAGGAACGGCAGAGGCGGCCCCACCTCTTACCTGGGAAGAGCTGGGCGCACTCAGCTCAGACTTGAGTTCTTCTAACGTGTGCAGTAAGGATGTCACTGCTTTCTCATTTGATGACGTCCAATTGCTAATTGTCCTGTGAAAATAAACAGGCACTTAGAGGGTTCACCCAGGTCCTGACTGACAATTACCCGCAGCCACTGGGAGCTTGTGGAGAGAGGACAAAGGGGTCCAATGCAGCCCCTAGGGGGACTTATGACCGCTTCCTCACGCCAAGCCCTGTCCACAACAGGGACGCGGGGCTCCTCTAATGACAGTGGTGACCCTGAGGTGGTGCAGCCTCGTGCACGAACAGTCTGAGAAGCCCAGCAACCGCGAATCACAATAGCTCCTGGAGTGCTTAGGCCCCGAGCACTGCTTTTCTGCTGGGGTCTGTGTCGAGTTTAATACACTGTCCAGAAGGAAAGTCTGCTCAGAGTTCATGCTGCTGTATAAACTAATCCAATTACACACGGGGCAAGTGTATTTGCTGAGTTTCCATGCATACAGGAAAAGGCAAACATTAATTTGATTAATTATACTGTTAACACTCCTGTCGGTCCCTCAACTGTACAGAGGCACCCCGGTCACGTGAGTGGTGGTCCTGAGGGCCGCGGGCAAGGTGGACATCACTCGGCCTCGGGGCTAGACCCTCCGGGGGTGAGCAACTGTAAAAGGGCGTGAGGAGAACAGATCTAAAACAAACTTGAATTTTTCTCTCATATTAGAATAGAGAAAACACAATTCTGTCAACCTCTCTCAGGAGAGTGCTGCCCACAAATTCATTGAACATGTGGCATGAGAAACTGGAGTCTGTGGCTTTAAAATAGGGACGGAAATCAAACCCGCACCCGCACCAGCCCGCTTGGGCTGGGAAGAGGCTGCGGCGCGGACGGTGCCCACGGGCTCACCTGTCCACCGTCCGGCTGACGAAGCTGGTCAGGAGCCCGGCGGCCCAGAGCAGCTGCTGCCGGACCTTCTCCAGGCCAAGGCGCTGCTCCTGCAGCCGCGCCGACTCGGGGCACTGGCGCTGGTGGGCCCCCTCCTTCGCCTCCAGGTCCCGAACCGTCCGCTGGAGCTGCCGGATCTTGTGTTCGTCACGCTGGCGCCGCAGTTCTAATTCTCGCTGTGGTCAACGGCAAAACAACAGACGGGCCTTTCGTGCGCACGTTCCAGAAGCAGAAAGCACAGCGCGGCCCTCAGCAGGGGGCAGTCCCCGGCCGGCACCCCCCACACGGGGCGCAGGGTGACCCCACCTCAGATGGGGTCTCGGCATTTCTGAGAACGATCAGGCTCTCACCAGGGTGAGGAGGGGACGCCACACGCCAAAGCAAGGAGACTTCCCAGGCCCCAGTTCTGGTGCCCGACCTCGATGAGCGCACACACACACCAACACACTGACACGGACAAGAGCCTGCACTAAGTGCAAACCGCCTCCCCTGTGCCATGCCCTTCACCACGGAGTGTGCCGGGCGCCTGGGAGAAAGCAAACCGTCACCAGCTTCCTGCCCGACACGGGGATCTGAGCCCCTCCAGGGAGACAGAGGGGGTCACACGGTGGAAACCCCTCTGGGCGGCCATAAATGCGGGGGGGGGGGCCGCGGTGGGGGGGGCACCTGGTGGAGCTTCCAAAGGTGAGGAGGCCCCAGGAGAGGCAGGAGGCGGCACGGGGTCTACGGTCACGCAGACAGAGCCCCGCTGAGTTGGGTGGGAACCCCGGGTGCCCAGAACCCGGCCTGGGCCACCGGCCATGCGGCCCCAAGCAGTGCAAGACCACAGGCTCTTCCTGGCGTCACCTCGATTAATGTTCCAGCCTCGTGAGGACACAGGGATTGTTACTTTTCTGTTTTCCAAGTTAGGAAAGCAAGACACCAAGAAACCTACAGGTTCATTTTTATAAGTAAAATAAAAAATAAAATAAATAAAATATTTAAAAACGTATTTTTAAAAACTTAAACCATCTATAGTGAAAATAACACCGAAAGGACTACATCAATCACTTAAAACTCTTTCCAAGATGCATAATGAAGAATTACTGATCTAACTTAGGGAACATTTTCTTTGCAGTTTTTAAGCAATCACATTACCACTCATTAAAAAAAATTAAAATTAAATAACAGGGTTTGTCTGAAAACTTTAGAGATGGTTTGGGGAAGTCCATGAGAAGCACATGAAGGCTCCCAACCACTCTTGCCAAGGAGAACAGGTAAACACACACGCGCGTGCACGCACAAAATCTGGAACATGTTTAGGGGTCCTGAGTGAAGGCAGCTCACCTGGGGCTCGACTCTACTTGCCTCCTTCATAAAACAATGTGGGTTGTCCCCAGCCACACAGCACCCACACTGTCACACCTCCAAACTACTCCTGCCTTTCCAAGACTTTGGGCAATAAAATGCAGCCACTACTGCAAAGGCCACTTACGCCACTGCGAAGACCACATACCACAGCAAAACATATTGCCACTGACACATGCTGCAGCAGGGATGAGCCTCGAAAACACCAGGAAAGGAGCCAGACAGGAGAGGCCACGCACAGTGTGGTTCCTTCATAGGAAACGTCCAGAACACGCCAATCCACAAACAGACCATAGACTCGCAGCGGCCAGGGCTGGAGGAGGAAGAGACGATGAGCGCTAACGGCGTGGGGCTCAGGGTGGGGAGGCGAACGCACTCCAGAGCTGGCTGTGGTGATGGGTGCACAGCTCCGAGTTTGTACTAAAAACCGCAAAACATGCAATTCAGGCTGGTGAACCCCGCGTATCTCAGTAAAGCTATGAAAACATACTGATCACACTCTCCGCATGAACTTCCAAAACGTATTTTATAACATTTGGGCAGCTGATTTACCTTTGTAACACTTAGAAATCTAGATTTTTGATTTGAGAAACACATTCATTTCTCAAATATTTCACAGCAGGTTAACCACTGAAAAGACCAGGCTACTGGTCTTCCTCATGTGTTTTTAAAAACTTCTTTGCTTGGATTTTCACAATTTTCAGTGTTTAAAAAATATTTCTAGGGACAGTTATGCATCTGACTTCGGCTCAGGTCATGTTCTCATGGTTCGTGGGTTCGAGCCCCGCGTCGGGCTCTGTGCTGACAGCTCGGAGCCTGGAGTCTGCTTCGGATCTGTGTTCCCCTCTCTTTCTGACCCTCCCCTGCTCATGCTGTGTCTTTCTCTCAGAAATAAATAAAACATTAAAAAAATATATTTCTAAACAGAGCAAAACATATATCAATCCACATGAAGACAGAATATAATTTTCTCAGAAGTAAAGGCTTCCGATTGACATAAATGTATCTAAAAGTAACATTTTATCCAAAACATAAGAGAGGAACACACGCAACCTATAAGGCACAAATCATCCCAATATTAAAATCAAAGACGCCACAACCGGGGTTGGGGGGGGAGGGGGACGCCTTGGGGCTCAGTTGGCCAAACGTCAACTTTGCCTCAGGTCATAATTGCAGGTTCGTGAGTTTGAGCCCCACATTGGGCTCTGTGCTGACAGCTCAGAGCCTGGAGCCTGAGTCTGAAATTCTGTGTCTCCTTCCCTCTCTGCCCCTCCTCCACTCATGCTCTCTCACTCTCTCTCTCCCTCAAAGATAAACATAAAAAAAAAGACACCACAACTTTAAAAGTACAGATCAACATCCCTTATGAACACAAATGCAGAATCCTCAACAAAATACTAGCAAACCGAATTCGGCACTATATAAAACAGAATCCTACACCAGTCAAGTGGGATTTACCCCACGAGGGCAAGGCTGGCTCCACCAATGAAATCCAAACAATGGGAAATGTGACATCAAGAGAATAAGGGGCAAAAACCACAGATTTCAAGACACCAAAACCACAAATCCAATGCTCTCGTGGCTGAAAATAAAACAGCCTTTTCAGGCTGAATGAAGCAGGCACATGAGAATCTCCTCTGATGAAGGGCGGCTGTCACACCTGGGGGCGGAAGACGGGGGTGGGCCGCAGCACCTCCACTCAGCACTGCAGGAGAGGACCAGCAAAGAAGAAGCAAACCTATGTCTATGTGCAAGTGACATGATCACATATACAGAAAACGCCCAAAGAACACATCAAACAACCAGGAATAACAAACAAGTGTAGGCGTAAGATGCAGGATCAATAGAACAGCTGCACTGCTCTAGGCAAGGGGCGGGGGGGGGGGGGCATCTGCACATGAAAGGAAGAAACCAGTTCCACTCAGGACATCAAATGATAATAAAACACTGAGGACCAACAGCACCAAAGCGTAAGGCCCGTCACCTGAAAATGGCAAAACGTGTCTGAAAGAAATCAAAGACCTAAACACATAGACAGACTTCCAACCTCACGACCCGTGGGGATCACACTGCTGAGGAGGCTTGGCCCCCTAAAGCGACCTGCAGAGTCAGTGCCGGGCCCCAGAACCCGACGGGCCCAGACACCCAAGTCCTGACAAAGAACGAGGTGGGAGACTTGCACTTCCGGACGCGGAGACCTACAAGCTGCGGTCACCAGGGGGCGGCGGAGGGCAGACGCCCGCACCAGCGGGACCAAGGAGCTGCCCAAGGTCAGGCCACCCCGCGGCGCTCCCGCCCCCTGGCTGGCTGCTGGGTGCCGAAGGGCCGGCACGCGCTCACCAGTCTCTCCTTGTCCCAAGTCTGCCTCGTCTCCGCGTCGGCCCGGCCGGGCCTCGCCTCTGCTCTCCTCCTTGCGTCCTCGCGTCCTTCCCTCGCAGCCGGCCTCGCCCGGGAGTGCTCTAATCCTGCCTGCTGCCGTGCGGGACTCTCCCCCTCTCTCGGCAGACCAGGCCCCGGCTCCCGAGCCTGTGCGGGCTCCACGGCGGAGGCCTGTGTGCCCCTTACCTCCTTCTCCCTCTCGATCTCCTCACGCTGCTTCTGCACCTCGGCCGCCAGCTGCCGCTGCGCCTGCTCCAGCCTCGCCTGCAGCTCTGCCGCGCGGGACTTCTCATCCTTCAGCTTCCGGAGCAGAGCGCGGGGCGCGGGGGCCTCCTGCGCTCGGCTGCTCAGCTGCTCCGTCAGGAGGCGTTCGTGGCGCAGGGCCGCCGCCAGCTCCAGCGACCGGCCCTTCTCGGCCTCCAGGCTGTGCCGCAGCTCGGACAACTGGCTCCGCTCCTGCGCCAGCAGCGCCTCGCAGCGCGAGGCCTCGATCTGCAGCTCCTTCTGAAGGTTGTCCTTTGCCGTCTGCTCGTGCTTCAGCGCCACACACAGTTGGTTACTCTGGGCGTGCTGCTTCTCCAAAGAGACCCTTAACTCCTGCACCAGGGAAAAGATGGGAAACAGCAAATCAACAGAAGTGTCAAAACAGTTTTCCTGCCCAAGTTTCTGTTCATATTCTACAACCTAGCAATTACACAGGTACAAGAAGCCTGTGTAACAATTCTTTGGTTACTCTGCCATTCTTATTCAGGGACGAAGTACTTCCTTGAACCAGCGCTCAGTAAATGCACACCGGGGTCCTAGATTCATTCTCCCCTCCCTAGAACCACAACACCCTGGACACTCAGACACACAATCTGTTTGCACCGAGCCACAGTCCTCCTGTGGGTGGAAGACGGTTCGCCCGGCCCTGGGCCTGAGGAACACAGAGCACCTGTCAGACCCGTGCTCATCAAAGCTGCCAATTCACACACACGGCTTCCAGCGCACAGGGAAGCCAGGGCACTGCCATTTATGCAGTCTGACACGCGCTTCTGAGGCTGTGCTCCGTGCGGCCGGACAGCGGGGTTGTGAGCAGCCGTCTGCTGCTATGAAGACACTGCTGTGTCAGACACGGGCCTGCTTCGCTGCTGCTACGCCCTGCCGCCAGGCGCGTGACTACAGAGGGGGAGCTGGGCCCTACGGGGGAAGCCCGCCGCCCCAGCCCCCAGGCACCTCCAGGGTCTTGGAGCTCTGGCCCTCCCTCTGCAGGTGCTGCAGCTGCTCCTCCTCCAGCCGGCTCTGCAGGGCGCGCTCCTTCCCGCGCTCCGTCTCCAGCTCCCGCAGCGCGGCCTTCAGCTTGTTCTCCTTGCTGTCCAGCACAGACCTGCGCGAGGGAGACAGTGACACGCCAGGCCATGGCGCCTGGGCGGGGGACAGGCCCCGTGCACCGATCACAACACGCGCGTACGCCGTGTTCCTCAACAAAAGCCGCGGACAGAACCGGGGAGCGGGAGGTGCTGTGCGGGAGGAGGGTTAGGGCCCCCACCTCAGCTGGAGGACCTCCTTCTGCGCTTCGCTGAGGGACGCCAGCAGCCTCTCGTTGTCCTGCTTACACTCGCGGAGCTCTGCTCTTAAATCTCTGACGACGGTCTGCTCTACCACCAGGAGCTTCCGAACGCTGCTGGCTTTCTCTTGCTCTTCATTCAGCGTTTTCTGGACGTCACTTGCTATACGTTTTTCCTGCTCAACCTTATATGCCAATAACTCAACTGAGAAAGACATTAGAGGAAGTAAGATACCATTACTTGTGAATCCTGGGTGAGCTGCACAAATGATTTCACAAATTGCAAACAAACCAGCACAGAGAGGGGGATGTATTTACTCTCTGGGAAAATGATTTTTTTAGGCCTACAGCCGGGACACGGGAGGCTCATTCCCTCCAAGCCTCAGGGCACCCAGAGTGGACAGAGGATGGGACACGGCCCCCCAGGGCCAGTTGTTTGGGTCTGGGGTCTCCCTGGAGGCAGAAGTGAGGGTTGAGCCAAGATGGATGTGCAGGGAGACCAGGTGTGACCATCCCCGCAGTTGTTCTGAGTCACCACGTCACCCGGCACTCCGACACTTCCCGACAGAGACCAACTTGGCCCTCACAGTTTCCCGGGAGAATTTCCCAAGACTTAGGGAAGAAATAACCCTGCTTCTCTACATTCTCCCCTGGAAAAAGAAGGGGGAGAGACGGCCAATCTTCCATGAAACTGGCAGTACTCCAACCCCAGAACTCAAAGACAGGAAACTACACACCATAGCCCTCACGCGTTTAGATGCAAAGTATCAGCAAGTCCAGCACAGAAATGTGCATAAGGTAAGGCAAGGCACTGCAAGGCCTGGCCCATCACTCGGCACCCAGCACTTAGAGAAGGGGCTGTGAGGGCGGACAGAGGGTGTGTGCAGAGATCACTGCTGGCACCCTGTGTGAGGGTGAGACGGGCGCCTGTGCTGTGGCCGGACGCCTGCTGTGGCGGCAGTTGAGAGCCTAACCAGAGCATTTGATAGGAGGAGGTGGCAGGCGGGAAGGAGAAAACAAAATGATTCTTATTCAGTGATGACGTGAATATCTATAAGAACATCCCAAGAAACCTAAATTAATGTAAATGAGTACAACCCCCAGAGACTCCCAAACGCGGTCCTGGGGCACCCGGCGCTCACCCTGATACCGGCCCCCCAATGCCCAGGTGGCACCACACTGTCGGTTCTCTGGGGTTCTGCGAACCGAGAAATGCCGAGGCGGAAGGTCCCCACGCCCCGGGACCCGGAGGGACCAGACCCGGCGCCCACCCTGCCTGCGCAGCTGGTGCTCCTGCCGGCTCCCGCGGGCCTCCGCGCTGGTCAGTGCCACGCACAGCTGCTGCAGCTTCTCCTGGTTCTGCAGGTGCGTCATCCGCAGCTGCGCGCGCAGAGCCTGGATCTCGGACAGCAAGCTGCTCCGGTCTGACAGGCGAAGGTGCTCCAGGGACTTCTCCTGCAGGCCTCCCCGGGGGCGGGGCGGCAAAGGAAGGGGAGCAGGGTGACAGACACGGCCACGCGGGGGAGCGCCCTGGGGCGCCCCTCCTGGACCGGAGAGCAGGGAGCACATCCCAAAGGCGGGGAGGCTGGGCGGGCCCGGCATTTCCAGGCACAAGCAGCCCACTCTCGGCAAATTCTTGCTTCCAGCTCCTCTGGCACAAGCTTGGTGTCCGAGCAAGAACATGTCCACAGGAACGTGTGTGTGACACGGGGCGCCTGGGTGGCTCAGTCGGTTAAGCGTCCGACTTCGGCTCAGGTCATGATCTCACAGTTCGTGGGTTAGAGCCCCGCGTCAGGCTCTGTGCTGACAGCTCAGAGCCTGGAGCCTGTTTCAGAGTCTGTGTCTCCCTCTCTCTCTGACCCTCCCCTGCTCACGCTGTCTCTCTTTCTCTCTCTCAGAAATAAATAAAACATTAAAAAAAAAAAAAAAAAAAGGAACGTGTGTGTGACAAACATGGGCTGAATGCAGGCCCTCGGAGGCCCTGGGGACCCTCAGGCCTCACTGGGCTCTGGTCTGTGCCAGAGGCCACCCTGACCTGCTGCGGACCCTGCACCTGGAGCCCAGCGCCCTCTTCTACAAAGAACCTGGGGAAGCAGGCCTCCAGGGCTGTCACAGTGCTGGGCTCTCACACACGGGCCAGGCCACTTAGCACCACTCTGTTCTCAAGGAAAGGCCAGTTATTGCCAGAATAGGCTGTATTTGCACACAGACAGGACTTCCTCCTCAGTCATGCTCCAGGATCAGAGGAAACACAGGGACCAAAATTCACCATCGGGGCGCCGGGAAAAAATTGAGACACGTGCTCACCTGCTCCTGGACCACCTTCTCTAGCCTCTGGAGCAAGGAGCTGTGGTCCCCGGGGTCAGAGCCGCAGGGCCGGGGCTGCAACTCGGCCCTCAGCATCTCCCGTTCTTTTCCAAACGCCTCCTGAACGATCTGTAGAAACTCTCCTCTCCAGTCGAGGCACATGTCGGGAGACTCCTAAAATATCGGAGTGGAGAGTTCAGTGTTCTCATAAATGCATCCTGCAGGCTGACGCAGAAACCACCCGACAGAAGACCATGACCAGCCCAAGGCATGAAAAGCCAGCCCAGCCATTGTGAACGGAGAAGGTACTGAAGGAGACAGCAGGTGAGACTAAGACATCGGCAGGCAAACCTTCCCCACCGTGGCTCCACCAGGCCCTGGGGCCCTGGGGCGGGTGCCCGCTGACTGGCGGTTCCTGCCCCCTGGCAGGCCTGGGCCCAGCGCTGTGGTCTTGCCCACCGCTCCCTCTGCCCCGCGGCCTTGGCCAGGGTTCAGCGCCTGTCTCTGGCAAAGTGGGCACTGAGGCCCATGGGCCCAGGCCCGGCCCCCACGTCCCCTTCGCACTGCGCTCCGCCACGCATCCTCCCATGGCCTCTCCTGCCCTTACGGGGCTGAAGTGTGCCAGCATGTGGCTGGTGGCAGTGAACGTGACTGAGTCGGTGACCAGCCAGGAGCACGGCCCCGGTGCCCACCGCTGACTCTGTTGTTCCCTTTATTCCACTTATTTGGCCAAGTGACTCCCTCAAACTGCTCCACGCCCACAGCTGACTTTCCTTCAGGCAGAACGCCACAGTACCTTCTCTCCCTTCAGGGGTGCGGGGCTTGTATGCCTCTTCAGGGCTGGCACTGCCTCCAACAGGCCAGGGCCTTCCCCTGGGAAGCGCTCAAGGGGGGCACTGGGCTCGCCCTTGCTCAGAGCGCTAGAGGCCCCACGGCACTCGGACAAGGCCAGTATGTGGTGGCTCTCATCACACACCATCTGTAGCAAAGCCTGCAATGGGACATGCATTCAAGAAAGAGAAAAGCAGCTTGAAACTACGAATCCATTCAGTACCCTGTCCACCACCCAAGAATGTTCACGGAGACGCCTGCACAGCGCTCCCACAGCCTTTGTATCAAAGAGCAGATTCTGCTGTTCTATGAGATTTTCAAACCTTCCTTCCCCATAACCTTTAGACACTGCTAGAAAACCTGTGTGAAGGACAATTTCTGTGTAAGGACGCCCCCCACACACTTCAGCCACCCCACTAGCGTCTGCATGGTCTACCATCCCTTCCCTAAACCTGGGTGGGGCTCAGGGTGGGGCTCAGGGTGGGGCCTCCCCAGAGCTGTCCCCAGGCTGGGACCAACACAGTGTCCAAAGTAGCCATGACGGTCCTCACTCCACGTGCAAAGATTCACTCAATGGGCGTGTTAGGCCTAAAACTCTGGGGAAAGAAAACCAGTAGATGTCTCAAACAGGGAACTATAAAAGTAGCAATGCAGAGGCTATGACAGAGTGCAACTATTTAATCAGAAATAGGTTTTGCTAGAATTCTAATGATGAGACTCAAAAAAGTGAAATATTAACATAAAAGTACAAAAAAACCAAACTACACATTATGCTTACTTTAAAAACAATTCTCTTTAACGACCTAGAAACACTTTTACTTTAATAAATAATTCATTTGTGGGAGCCTGGGTGGCTCAGTCAGTTAAGTGTCTGACTTGGGCTCAGGTGATGATCTCATGGTTCATGGGCTCGAGCCCCGCGTCGGGCTCTGTGCTGACAGCTCAGAGTCTGTAGCTGCTTCGGATTCTGTGTCTCCCTCTCTCTCTGCCCTCCCCACTCGCGTGCTCTGTCTTTCTCAAAAATAAACGTTAAAAAAACAATTCATTTGTGGTTGGCCAGGTGCAGATGGCGGCCCCCGTGGGTGAGACTGCAGGCCTGCGCCTCCAGCATCTGCCCTCATCCTCTGCTTATGGAGACAAGGCAGGACTGATGTGGCTGCGGAGGACCACCACCTCCCACTTTTTCGACACTCTCCTGATCCTCTATCGAGGAGAAATGCATAAAGAGCACCAGCAGCGACTGAGGTACTCTGCCTGAGCATTCCCGAGAAAAAGCTTCCCGCAAGGCCACTGCATCCCTTCAGTGATGTCAAATGACCCCACAGGTATGATGTGGGCCAGGGCATGGAGGGCTGCAATTGGTTGGGCCTTGGGTACCACAAATATAACCACTGGGGCTGAGAAGGTTCCAGGACCCTGTCCTCAAGTCTGGCATTCTGTCCAGGGACCTGCAGCGCTGCGACCAGCCCACCCCTCTCGTGACCTCCCACATCTGCTGTTGCTCGGGTGCCCGTCTGCTCCTGCGTCAGCTCCAGCGTGCAGTTGTGGCTGTGAGAGGTCAACAAGGATGCAGCTCCGGGACCTGGGGAGCAGGAGCGGGCCAGCAGGGTTGCAGCAAGTGGTTAACACAATGTCAGCTCCCTGTCAGCAGCGGGTCAGTATCAGCCCAGCTCGTCAGCAGGTCTGAGGATGGCTGGTCTTGGAGGCATGTGACCGGGGATGCCAGTGACAGGGTGGAGGCAGGGGACAGGAGGGATGCTCCTGGGAAACGGGCTCAAAGGAAGCACTGGGCCCACTCTCGGCCTGACCCCTAGAAGTATCACAGGCTTCCAGCTGGTGACACAGGGAAGGGATGCGCGAGCAGGGGCACGCTGATGGCCTCTCTGGGGTACACTTGGAGCCAGTGCACCAGGAAACTCCCGGTACCGTCTGGTGATAAATGCCATGTGCCACTCGAACCAGCTGAGTCGGAGGTGAGGCTGCCCATCAAAACTGCCCGCGCTGCCACGTGAGTGAGGACAGACCACCTTCCTTCTCAAGTGCCAACTTGAGGACGACACAGGAGAGCGGAGAGCAGGAGGTGGAGCGGTCTAGGCCGCGAGGGCTGGGAGACACGCCCTCCCGAGCAGCAGCCCCCAAGGCAGAGTGGGCTGGGCTCTCCAACGTGGCCGGCAGCCCTGTGCTGGCAGAGCAGGCCACCCGGCCCATGCTCCGCTGCTCCGTCCCAGGCAGGCACCTGGTAGAGGGCAGCCCCAGTTGTCTTAGGAAAGGCTGAAAGGTCCATCTCCAGAACCAAACAAAACCCACCACCACTTCCCCAGAGGGTCATGCACTGCCATACCTGAACTCAGTTCAGAAAGATTAACCTTAATTCTGCCATTTATGGTTCATCACAACAGCCGCCCCTGCAGGCCCGGTGAGCTGTGCCGCAGCAGGTGCAGGAAGAGCGGGTCCTGCTCCCGGGACCCCAGCGACCGAGGCCCCTACAGCCCCACCCCCACCGTGCTGGGGTCTCCCCGGGACGCCTGTCCCCCTATGGAAACATGTCAGAGCACAGACAGACCCAGTGCTGCTGTCCCCACGGTGTTACGCACACACCCCGACACGGCACCCGCAGCGCAATCGCAGCGGCCGCACGCGGAGGCCCATCGACCCCGCACGCCCTGCTCCTGCCAGCCCTTACCTTTACTTGTTTCGGATGGACTTCCTTCTCCTTCATGGCTTTCAGCGGATGTCGGAACCTTCCAGAGGCAGGAGGCGGCACTGCAGGACTTGCAGTGGGAGTATCAAGTCTTCCTGAACCTTGGCTTAGTATCTCTCCAAACCCCGAGCCATCACCTAAAAACATAGCACAAAGTCAGGGTCCACACCCAACTCTGGCGGTGTACCTGGGGACACTCTGCACGTGCTGGGGACGTGGCCAGACGCCCGCTTCACGGCGCCACATGAGGCCCTGGAGACAACATCAACAAACCACCAAAGATGGCAAAGACATTTTGATCAATACCAAGGACTATACAACGACAGAGGTTAAGAAAAAGTATGTTTTCATGTTTACCATGTTAACACCTGTGACTCCAACATAAAACCCTTAATGGTACCTGGCTCATGTTTACTCAGGTGCAGAAGTGTGTCTCCTTGTTCCCACAGACAGAAAGAAACCCGCGGGGCTCACACAGCAAGTGCCGCAGCCGACACACGCATGCAAGGCCCGCCCCGGACACCTAGAGAAGGCTGTGCGGAGATGACAGACGCCAGCCGGAGGCCCCGTGCAGGGGGCGGGCCGGGCAGCAAGCGTCCAGCCAGGAAAAGGTGAGCACGTCTGATGGGTTGGGTGAAGACCAGCCCTTAGACCAGCCCGCCTGAACTGGAGAGCCCTCGCTGGTCTGGCAGCTGAGACACAAGGAGCCCCTGATGGGGGGGGCCTCAAAAAGGAATGGGAAACCTCTCCACTGCACACGGCATGTCCTGGGGCCTTGCAGCCCGCTGCCACGCTGCGGAGACCTGGAAAGCAGAGCAGGGCATCCCAAGAAAAGCAGGGTCAGTCGTCAACAGCTGCTTCTCCGACCGGCACCAAGCTCGGGTGGGAATGGGGGGCTCAGCGACCCCGGCAAGGCCCCTCTGAGCACAGCTCTCGGCGAGTTGCTGACGACCACCCTGCTAAGGAGCCAAAGTCCTCAGACAAGCCGAGGCTTGGTCAGACGCACAAAACAGTGCGAAGGAGAGACTCAGCTGGAGGAAATACAATAAAGGCAGTAAACACAAAAGACTTCAGAAAACCGAGAATATCTTCAGAGAAACAAGAGAAAAAGTATTATTCATGAAAAAAGGAAAGAAAGTTTTAAGAGAAAGTAAAAGAGATGAGAAAGAAGAGCTTTTAGAAACTAAGACAGCAGAAATGGGAGCATTTGATACAAAGATTAAGGAATAAATTCTTACAAAGCTCTTTAACAAGTAAGAAAAGTACAAAAAAGTGGAAACAGAAAATGAGAAAATAAGAGAATGAGCCCAGTGACTAAGAAGTATGGCAAGATGGAGCCACAGGGGGGTGGCCCATGCCCCAGAACAAGGAGACGCGCTCAGGCCAGAAGGACCCGTTCCTGGTGAGCAGGAAGCACCACGCTCAGGTACTTGGTGGCAAGGGGCCACCGCGGTGCTCGACGACACTGGGGTCGGGACGGCAGGCAGGCGCTCATGTCTGAAGAACATGACTTTGCACCCACGAGTCTGCACCAAGCCCAAACTACCAACAAACATCAAGAAAATGCAGACATTCTCAGAAAACCCATCTCACACATGCTTTTTCTGCTAATGCTTCTAGAGAACTCACTTCATCAAAATTAGGGCCACCAAGGAGGGACATGGGGTCTGACCAGGAAAGTGGGGATAGCACTGGAGGTCAGGTGGGCAGGTGAAGGTCACGTGGGCAGTGCATTCCTGTGTCTGCAGACGGCGTGGGCAGGACCCGTGGCGGAGAACAGGAAGGAGGCAAGGAGAAAGGAAAACCAGCTGTCTAGGGCAGGACGCTCAGTCCAGCAGGCGTGCAGGAATCTGACAGGGGTGCTCAGAACACATACGCTGTGGTGAGGGGAAGGAGAGCGGGATGATGGGGCCACCTTAGAAAAACAGGAAAGGAAACCAGAAGCAATTGGCAGCCAAAAGCTTAAACATGTTCTGTAACTACCAAATATGACTTAGAAATACATATCAGGACAAATTTCTGGAAGCTGAATGTGGGCATCCTCAGGGAACAGTGGGGAGTGGGGAGGCTGGAAGGCACGGTGGGGAACCACTCCAGGCACTTACTACATGGAATAACTCAAAACTGAAATGAAAACGTTGCCGGCCCTGTTCTGCACAGGCCAAAGTGCCCACAAACTGTACTTTACTATGGTCTAGTTTTCAAAAGCACTGAATTAACTCCACGAAGACTTTTTTTAAAATGCTGAAACCCCTCCTGTGGTGATGGACTTATAAAAAGCCAACAATCATAGAAGAAATTACAAGGTTAGAGTCACCAGCAGGCAGCCATCCTAATGATGACGCAGGCAGCAATCATTACTGGAGGCTAACGCCAGTGGGTCCAAGTCTGAGAAACAAGAGACCACAGACATGGTCTCCAAGTACGTCCCTGCTCCCCGACACCGAGCAATGTAAAAGGAAAACTCAGAATAAAATCTGGCAGACACAGCTACCAAGGGGCCCACCCCGTGCCGTACGTCTTCTGCCGTGATGCCCAGGAAGAGCTCAGCGTCACTGTGTGCGCTCTCAAGGACCCCCATGCTGACGACCCTGCTACAAACATCCAAAGGAAGGTGCAGCAACTGCTGGAAATGTGAGGGTCTCCCTCTCGGGGCCCATACGGCACAGCCTCCCTCCGTGCAGGGCGCCAGTGAGACAAGTGGGAAAATCCAAGTAAGATTTAAGGTCGAGGCACTGCCGCGAGCCAGTGCGGACATCTGGGAGCTGAGTGCAGGGACCGGACTCCATGAGGCGCACAGTCGAGCTTTCCCGAGTAGTGCGACATCAGGCTTTTAGGTGCCAGTGAGCACAGAGAACGGAGACGCAGGCAGGCACAGCCATTGTGCACAGGCAAGGGTGGTGAACACCAAGCTGCGGGCCTCTGTGCTGCTCTGTTCCCTGAAACCTGAAGAGTTAAAAACAAAAAGATCAACTCACCGTTATCACTTCTGCTGTTTTTTCCTTCGAACCCAAGAGGAGAGGATCTGGGCTTTTCTTGAGCATCAAGAGATGTTACGATAAAATCTTCAACATCTTTCTCCTGTTCAAAATAGGTAGGGTTTTAAATAGTCGTCAAATAACAACTTATTACATCAGGGAGCTGAACTGGTCAGAGGGAAACAAGGCCTGAATTTATCATTTTCCCATACGAAACCCAACAAGTGTTTCACATTTATGGACATAATGAAATCAAGGGTTTTGAAGTATTTAAACAAACCCACCCATGGTTCTCCAGAAATATTTTAAAGAAGCCCCCAGCAAATATTTCAGATTAAAAGTAATTTTTGTGGTAGTGTGAATGGTAATATACGTGCATCTCAAGTAACACGTCCTCTGTCACTTGCTTTTTATTTTATCTAATCCAGGATATGCAAAATCTCAAATTACGTCAGAAGAAAAAATATGATCTAAATCAAAAATAGTTGTTTTTGAAATTAATTAGCATTATATGTAGAACCTATTAAATATGAAATACAACTCAAAATAAATCCAGGAAACAGATTCTAGTCAAAGAAACTGAACAAAAACCACACAGGAAGGCGAGTTTACGACTGTACTTCTCAAGTCCACACTAGTGAGCGCGCAGGCCTGGCGGGAGTGTCTGGGTAGGGCTGATGCACAGTACATGTTTGTAAGAACAACCGGAGTCCTAATTATTCACATTACAATGGACTGTGGTTGGTGCTGCAGAAAGCCGACCGTCCCTACACACGGCTGACCAGGGGACTGTTGGGTGCAAACCCACACCTGGCCCACAGGCCCCGTCAGGAGATGAACCAACAATGGCTGCAGCTATGAAAGTGTGGGGCCTGCAGACACATTCCCATGGGAACACCCTGGGGCCCTAGGCATCCCACAGATGCTGACCCGGGGCACCACCCGGGGATGAACACGTACCATGGCCGTCTGCCGCACGCGGTGGTCAGCGGAGGGAGCCCTGTCTGCAGCCGATGGAGACTCTGCCCACCTGGAGGCCTTCCCTGCTGCGGAACCACCCAGGTACCAAAGCAGGTCCGACTGGTCAGCCTGAAGCGAGGCGCCTGTCCTGTCCCGCACAGAGGCATCCAAGCTCAGGGTGTCTGAGCAGGGTGTCAGGGGCAAGCTGGGTGCAGGCTCAAGGGTCGAGTCCTTCCTGACAACCTCAGGTGAGCTCCAGGAAGACAGGTCCATTGCCCTGAGTGCAGCCTTCACGGGACTGGGCTCCTGGCTGTGCATTAGGTCATGGGAGCCACTGTGCAAGCTCGACTGTAAACCAAGGGATCCATCCTGCAAATCTACCTCATCTCCCACGGAAACATCTGGCATCTCCTTTCTTATCAATGAATCCTGCTTTCCACTGAGGTCACTCAGATCACACGTGTTTTTATCAACATGCAATACATCAACGAGAGGCAATTTGTCAGGTTCTTCACCATTATTGGAACTGTCACTCAAACTATTTTCTGAAGCATGTAAAGATGCCAATGGCTGCTGAAATCTGAAATCCTCTGTCTCGCTGTTTTGGAAGTTCACAGAAGACACCAGACGGTTCAACTTTTCTTGAAGCTCTTTCACCTGACTTATGAGACCAACTTTCTGCAGCTGACAATCTTCCAGTAGTTTTTCCTTATTCTGCACATAAAAAAGAACATGTATAAAGTAAAACAACTGAATTACACAGTCTGGTATTTATCGGCCAATTTCAGAGGCTTTCTGAGCAATTAAGAATGAGCCTCCATGATGAAGCCCTTGGGTCCTTCCAACTCTTGAGATTTCAAGCTTTTTTAATTCCATAAAAGAATCAAGGTGGAGAACTCTGCCTACAAAATGAATGCAGCAGAGGACTCTGGGAGTCCGTCTCCTGCCTAGGCTCCAGCTGCACTGGCAGCACCTTGTGACTCCGGAGTCTGTCCGAGGATTGCAACTTCCAGGGGAAGGCTGGAGGCAAACAGCAGCTCTCAGCACAGCAGCAGCTACACATCTCCTGACCCAGCCCCTCAGCAGGCAGCCGCGCACCGGCTCCCGGAGCAGCTTACACAGGTGTGTGGGAGCCACGGTGGGCAGGGGCTGAGCCACAAACATGAGGGGTCTGTGCTCCCACCGCTGCTGCTGATCTGGAAGATGCAAACAGGTGGGGGCCATTGCTGCAGCCCCTCCCCTCCGGCTCAAGTGACCTCCAGGAGACTTAAAGGGCTGATGCCCTTTTTTCCTACCACAGCATTTTTCTCTGTTTTCTTTTTGGGGAGAAATTAAAAACTAGAATATTCAAAAACAACCGCACTTATGGAGGAAATCAGAGGAAATTATATTAGAGAAAATTACACAGGCCCAGGTAAAGGTGCAGGCTAAGAAAAGGTCTGAGAAGGCCTGAAGTGTGCACCTCAAGCTGATCCTCAACACAAAGACAGCATACAACAATTTTAAAAAATGAAAACAAATACAAGGCGCCTGGGGGCTCAGTCATTCAAGCATGTGACTCTTGATTTCAGCTCAGGTCATGATCTCACTGTGGGTTCGAGTCCTGCATCAGGCTCTCTGCTGTCGGCAAGGAGCCTGCTTGGGGTTCTCTCTCTCCCTCTCTCTATCTGCTCCTCCCCTCCTTGTACACTCTCAAAATAATGGAAACGATTGATGGCAACTGAGAGAAAAAAAAGATTGAGAAAGGTGAATACAGACTGAGACTCTTGGCACACCAGCAAGCCTATCAACATACGCATTGTGGGAGTCCCAGAAGAGGAAGAGGCAGCGGAGAGACTATTTGAGAACATAATGATTGAAAACTTCCCAGAATTGATGAAAGACATGAATATAAACATCAAACAAACTCAAGAAACTCCAAATATGAAGAACTCAAAGAGACACATACCAAGACAACTATAATCAAATATATAAAAGCCAAAGGCACTAACAGAGAATCTTGAAAGCAGAGAGAAATGACTTGTCACATACAAGTACCCTCAATAACATCACCCACAGATTTCTCACCATAAAGTTTGTAGATCAGAGGACAGTGCATCAATATATTCAAGTGGTAAAAAAAAAAAAAATCTGTCAACTAAAAATCCAATATGAAGCAAAACTGTCATTTAAGAGTGGGGAAGAAATTAACATAGTCCCAGATAAACAAAAGCTAAAGGAGTTTGTGACCACTACTCCTGCACTGCAGGAAATGCTCCAGGGAGTCCTACAGGGTGAAATAAAAGGTCACTAGACAGTAACTCAAAGTCATGTGGCAAAATAAAGATCTCAGTAGAGGTTAGGTGCATGCATAGTATAACAAAAGCTAGTCTATTACATTGTATACCTGATAATAGAAGACTAATGATGCTTGAATTACTAAAAGTGTTTGTTCTGTAGTAATAGCGCTTTGCAACTCCACACTTTGTTTTCATCACAATTTTAAAAATACAAGTTTTTTTGGGGCGCCTGGGTGGCTTAGTCGGTTAAGTGTCCGACTTTCGCTTAGGTCATGATCTCGCGGTTCGTGGGTTCGAGCCCCGCGTCGGGCTCTGTGCTGACTGCTGGCTCAGAGCCTGGAGCCTGTTTCAGAGTCTGTATCTCCCTCTCTCTCTGACCCTCCCCTGCTCACACTGACTGTCTCTCTCTCTCTCTCTCTCTCCTAGAAATAAATAAAACATTAAAAAAAAATTTTAAAATACATGTTTTTTATGTATGAGTCTGAGTGGCTCAGTTGATTAAGCGTCCAACTCTTGATTTCAGGTCATGATCTCACAGTTCAGTTCATGAGATAGAGACCCATTTCGGGTTCAGCATGGACCGAACACAGCCTGCTTGGAATTCTTTCTCTCTCTCTCTACCTACCCCACCCCAGCTCACACATGCGCATGCTCTTGCTCCTGCTAAAAAATTTATAAATTTTAAATAAATAATAAAAGGTATATTTAAAAAAACTATTAGTCTAAAAGTTAGTGTTGTTAGCTTTAGTTTGTAACTCCACATTTTTTCTATATAACTTGAGATTAATGGATTTAAAACAATCATTAGGAGGCGCCTGGTTGGCTCAGTCGGTTGAACGTCCAACTCTTGATTTCAGCTCAGGTCATGATCCCAGGGCCATGAGATTGAGCCATGCATCAGGCACAGGCTGCTTGAGATTCTGTTTCTGTCTCTGTCTCTCCTTCTCACCCTGTCCCCGGCTTGCATGTGCTCTCTCTCTCTAAAATAAAAATTAAAAATTAGGGATGCAAAAATTTAAAAACAAAATAAAAATAAAAATCGGCGCCTGGGTGGCTCAGTCTGTTTAGAGTCCAAATTCAGCTCAGGTCATGGTCTCATGGTTCGTGGGTTTGAGCCCCACATCAGGCTCTGCGCTGACGGCTCAGAGCCTGAAGCCTGCTTCAGATTCTGTGTCTCCCTCTCTCTCTGGCTCCCGCCCCCCCCCCCCAACTTGCGCTCTGTCTCTCAAAAATAAATTGTAAAAAATAAATAATAAAAAATTTTTAAAAACCACTCACTTTATGTTTTGAGGCACACAAGTATAAAAATGTACTTGTGACATCAAAACCCAAATGGTATAGGGGCAGAGCTATAAAGGAACAGAGCTTTGATATGTTATTAAAGTTAAGCTGGTATAAATTCAAACCAGAGTGTTATAATGCTAGATGCTAGATGTAATCCCTAACATAACCACAAAGAAAACAGCTATAGAACATACTCAAAGAGAAATGAGAAAGGAATTTGAGCATTTCACTATAAAATATCAACTGAACACAAGAGAATAATACAGTACTGCAGGAAATCAGGAAAAAATACAGTAAGGCATATAGAAAACACACAGCAAAATGACAAAAGTATATGACTCCTTATCAGTAATTACTTTAAATGTAAATGGATTAATTTCTCCAGTCAAAGACAGAGAATAGCAGAATGGATAAAAACACATGATCCAACCATGTGCTGGCTACAAGAAGCCCACAAATACATTGAAAAGTGAAAGGATGGAAAAGGTTATTTCATGCAAATAGGAACCACAAGAGAACAGGATCAGACAAAATAAACTTAAACCAAGAAAGGACCTAAGAGATAAAGGAGGAAAATAAAAAGTAAATAAAATCTCCCAACAAAACGAAGCCCTAGACCTGATGACTTACTGGTGAATTCTATCAAACATTTAAGACAGAATATCAATCCTTCCTCAAACTTTTCCAAAAATATGAAGAATCCAAATGAGTTCACTGGTAAATCCTACCACACATTTAAGGAAGATATTATACTGATTCTCTTCAGTGTCTTATATGAAGGAAGCAAAGAGAATTGCCTCCCAACTCACTGAACAAGGCCAGTGTTATCTTGCTACTAAAGAGAGAAAAAGGCACTAAAAAAAGAAAACTACAGACCAATATCCCTTATGAACATTGATGCAAAAATCCCAAAAGACTAGCAAATCAAATTCAACAGTATATTAAAGAGATTATACAGCGTAACCAAGTGGCATTTATTCCTGGAAGGGAAGTATAGTTTAACATAAGAAAACCAATCTATGTAATACATTGTATTTGTTAATATAGATTATTGTAATATGTTATATATACATGTAATACATGTGACATGTATTATTATATGTTACATGTAATACATGTGACATGTATTATTATAATATATGTTACATGTAATATGTTATTTTAATAACAAAATTAAGGAGAAAAAGATCACATGATCATTTCAGCTGATACAGAAAATGCATTTGACAAAGTTAAATGATAAAGATATTCAACATACTAGAAGGAAACTACTTTAACATAATAAAAAACCACACAGAAAAAAGACACAGCGTACATCATACTCAATGGTACTGGGCTGAAAGATTTTCCTCTAAAATCAGGAATAAGGCAAGAATGTCTGCTTTCACCATGTCTCTTCAACACAGTACTGGATGTTCTAACCAGAGTAATTAGGCAAGAAAAAGAAAGACTATACGATCCACTTCATGAAATATTTAGAATAAACAACATCACAGAGAGTCAAACAGAGGTTGCCAGGGGCTGGGAAGTGGGGCGATGGGGACTTACTGTTTAAAAGGTACAGAGTTTCAGTTTTACAAAACGACAAGAGGTGTGGAGGTGGATAGTTACACAACATCAGAATGTATGCAGAATCACTGAACTGTACATTTAAAAATGGTTAGGATGTGGGGTGCCTGGCTGGCTCAGTCAGTGGAGCGTGCGACTGTTGAACTCAGGGTTGTAACTCTTACATTATATGTATTTTAACACACACACACACAAGGCAACTGTCATAACCTATTTCTGTGGTAATTTAATGAGCACATAAGCATTTATTTTTTTGAGGGAAAAAAAGGGCTGGAAGGTTGGTTCTACATGCAAACATTAAAAAATATAAAACTGTGGAGCACAGGGCTGGCTCAGTCAGAAAAGGATGTGATTCTTTTTATTTATTTATTTTTTAACATTTATCGATTTTTGAGAGAGAGAGAGACAGAGTGCAAATGGGGGAGGGGCAGAGAGAAAGGGAGACACGGAATCCGAAGCAGCTCCAGGCTCTGAGGTGTTGGCACAGAGCCTGATGTGGGCATCAAACCCACGAACCTCAAGATCATGACCTGAGCTGAAGCTGGATGCTTAACTGACGGAGCCACCCAGGCGCCCCAGAAGAGAGTAGGACTCTTGATCTCAAGATAGTGAGTTTAAGGGCTACACTGGGTAGAGATTACTTGAATAAAAACTTAAAAAAAAAAAGAAAAAGAAAATATAAAATAGTGATTTATGGAACAAATTTGGAATTTCCTTGAACATGTGTAACTTTCAAGAATTTTGCAACCAGCTCATAATCAGAGGGCTAAGCTCTCTCTTAAAAATTCAAACAAATGTTGTTGTCACAAGGGCATGGAGATACATTTGCTACAGAGAGTTAGAGGAAAAAGTCCTCTGCAAATAGAATTAAACTTCCTGTGGAGATTTGATGAACATATAAAACCAGATTCAGGCATCTTCAATCAAAACCGCAGGCACGGTGCATGAGCCTGAAGTCCCTGGGCCTCAACCTGCACAATTCAGAACCTGGAGACTTTACCACAGGGACATGGTGCACGTGGCCCGTCACAGGAGAGTTCCCGGGACTCTGGAAAGTTCTCCAGTAGAGCTGGAACATCCTGCTGAACTGTGCACCGTCTCTACCGGCAGGCTCCAGAGCCAGGCTCTAAGCGCACTCTGCCACTGCCCTTAGGGAAACCTCCAAACCAGCCACTTCTGACTTTCAGAACATCTCAACCCTACAACACTCGATGGGCCAACATGCAGCCCCCAACCCAGGACAGAGAGGTCAGCTCTCATGTTGTTTCTGCCATGGTGACGAGCGTGTTCACACTGTGCTCTTCTCTGCCAGAAGCACAAGTCAAAATATGCAAGGAAAAACCTTAAGCTTCAAAAAATAAATTTGAGGGGAGGCTGGGTGGCTCAGTCGGTTAAGTGTCTGACTTCGGCTCAGGTCATGGTCTCACGGTTCGTGGGTTCGAGCCCCGCGTCGGGCTCTGTGCTGACAGCTGGCTCAGAGCCTAGAGCCTGCTACAGATTCTGTGTCTCCCTCTCTCTCTGACCCTCCCCTGTTCACTCTGTCTCTCTCTCTCAGAAATAAACAAAACATTAAAAAAATAAAAAAATAAATATGAGCTTTCGAAGTAACAGACACTGGTGATAAAGGCCTTGGGCCACAGAGCAGCTGTCCTCACATGAAAAATGCTAGGGACAGGCCTTAGAGTCCAGTTAAAACCTACTGGTATACTGGTATCACTTAAGGAGCGGTAACCAACTGCTCATTTGGCTAGACCAAATGGGAAATGTGCATTTCTAGAGAACACCTAAAAAAAAAAAAAAAGGAAATTGCAAAACAGATCTGAAGAGACCACTACAAGAACGCGCAAGAGCTGCTGCTATGGGACACGGGTCTCTGCCTGCTCAGCACTGCATGCTGTGGGCCCAGGTACCTTCATCCTTCCTGGCACTTTGCCACGGTCGTCTATTCTCAAGTGCATTTCGCTCTTCATCAAGAACAGCTCAGACTCCAGCTGTCTCTGGCAGGCTGCGAGCACTGATGTCACACAGTCTTGTCCGTGCAGACCTGGATGGTCTGATGTCACCGGGGCTTTGGCGGGCTGCAGATCACTGTTAACTGCGGTCTGCAACAAGCAGAGAAAACAAGGATGACACTCGTGAAGGTAAAGCTAAAAGGACCAGAAAGAACGATGCACACTGAGCATGGTCGCTGTGCCGCCTCGGACTTCCCGGAGCTCTGGGGCTGGCATGTCGGCCAGCAGGGCCCTGAAGGAAGGTTCGCAGGTGGCATCAGCAAGTGCCCGTCTCCTACATCATGAACATGAGACCAGAGGAGATCCTGCACACGCTGCCTGCTCAATGCCACAGCAGGCCAGGGTGTGCCCGCTGCCTGTGGCTGCCATGACACGGGCCCAGCCAGGCAGCCCCACAACGCGTGGGCCAAGGGGAACTGCTCCACACAGGCTGCAAATGGCCTGCAGCAGAGGCTGTGAGTCCGGAGTTCTCAGAACCAAACTGGAGCATGTCCTCAGAAGAAATGAGCTTCGGAAGCTTTACACAGGAGAGGACTGTTAAAAAACAGAGCAACTGAGGGGCTCCAGGGTGGCTCAGTCGGCTGAGCACCAGGCTTGTGATGCCACAGTTTGTGGGATCAAGCCCCATGTCGGGGTCTATGCTGAGATGAAGCCTGGTTGAGATCCCCTCTCCCTCTCTGCCCCTCTCCTCTGCTTGCACTCTCTCTCTCAAAATAAATAAAAAACTTAAAAAAAAAAAAAAGCATCTGAATAGAATCGAATCCAGAGAGGAAAATCTAGGGAGCCTGCATAACACAAAGCCATCTCTACATCATCGAATGTTCCCTATCGCAGGACTCTGAAAACCTTCCATAACTCCCAACGATATTAAGATTAAACCTGTATGAAACAGTGAAGCCCCTGGTCAGTTTTCACTGCGTATGCGTGTTCTGACCCGAGGTTCTATGGACTTTAAATGCACCCAGGAGCTATGAGCTTCAGACTCCTTTCTCTACGGCACCAGGAGCACCCTGGGAACTCTACTCCGCTGCCTAGCACAGAAAGGACTGTCACTGAGACTTAAAGAGGAGGAAGAAGAGTCGGTCCTCCTGGAGAAAACTCCCACTCCCCTGTGGTCTAGCCCCGGTGCTCTGTGGCCTGGGTCAAGGCCTCCTGCAGGCACCAAGTGCTCCCTGGCTCCCCCTGTGCACCCCCCAACCCCCAGTGCACCCCTGTGTGCACCCTCTGCTCCCCCAGCACACCCCTGTACCCCCATGTGTGGCCCCCACTTCCCCAGCACACCCCTGTACCCCCACACGCGCCCCAGCTCCCCCAGTGCACCCACGTACACAAACTCACTCCCCCAGTGCACCCCTGTACCCCCATGTGTGCCCCTGCTCCCCCAGTACACCTCTGTGCCCGTGTATGCCCCCACTCCCCCAGTGTGCCTCTGTACACAACCCCGCGCCCCCAGTGCACCTCTGTACCCCCATGTGTGCCCCCACTCCCCCAGTGCACCCCTGCACCCCCACATGTGCCCCAGCTCCCCCAGTGCACCCCTGTACCTCCATGTGTGCCCCTGCTCCCCTAGTACACCATGTGCACCCCTGTACCCGTGTGTACCCGTTCCCCCACATGTGCCCCGGCTCCCCCAGTGTGCCCCTGTACCCCCCGTGCCCCCCTGCTCCCCGTCCCCCACACCCCAGCTGCAGCCCCCTACGCAGAGAGGCTGCCCCTCCTGCAGGCCAGCAGGGAGGAATGGCCCACCTGTGGGTCTCCGACGTGGCTGTTGGGGGCTGTGCCCAGCTGCCTGCTGCCCAAATCCTGCCCTGGGTCCTTGTCACCGGAGGCCCCTTCACCCCCGGGGCCCTGTGCCTGGGAGCTGCCCTCTGCACCAGGGTGCAGGCGGGCCCCGCGCGCCTGCTGTTTGTCCAGCTCCTTCTGGCACCTCAGGAACCGCTGGTTCAGCACCTGGAGCTGGCGGCTGAGGCGGACGCACTGCGCTCGGAGCCGCTGCAGCTCCGGGGGCTCGTCCTCAGCAGCCAGGGGCTGCTGCTCCAGGGCGCGGCGGAAGCGGGAGAAGGCGGACAGGATGGTCTCCAGCTCGGCGGAGTGGGCCAGTTTCTGCTGCTTCAGAGCGTCGATTTCTAAATCCCTCTCGGCAATCTTCGCTTCCTTTGCTTTTAGGGTGTCTTCAAAAGCTCGGATCTGGGAGGCCATGCCCTGGACCTCAGCCTCCCTGAGGGCTGTGCTGCGCTCCAGCTCGGCCAGCCGCCGTGCAGCGGCCTCCTCCGCGGCCTGCAGGCGCCGCTGCAGGGCCTCCAGGGCCTGGCCATGCCTGCGCTCCTGCTCCGAGAGCAGGCGGCCCGGGGCCCCCGGGGCCCCCGCTGCCAACGCCACCAGCGCCTCGGGTCCGGCCGTGGGGACGCCCGGCAGCTCGCTGACCTGGGCTCCGAGCGGCGCGGGGCCCCCGAGGGAGAGCTCTCTCTGCAGCCTCTCGATGACTTCGTGGAGCTGCTCCATCTCCTCTGCCTTATCTTTCTGCAGTCGCTGTTGGTTCTCTCGCAAATTCTCGATGACAGATCTCAGCTCCTCTATCTCGGAGCTTCTGTCAAAGGGAACCTGAGGAAGAAGCACATTCAGAGACGAATGAAACAGTCCATCTTCAGAATCTCCCCTCCTTTCACCGGAGGTTCAGGAGCAACCACAGAGCTATGGCACCAAACCAACAAATGACCTTTAATATCTGAAAACACCTGAAAGCTGCACTCCCACCACATCAGGGTTACCGAAGCGCTAGAGGAAGAGCACTCCCACCACGTCACGGTTACTGAAGAACTCGTGAAGGAACAGCCACCGTGGCTGCTTTGCCTCTTGTTCAGACTCTTCCTCTCGCTCTGTGCCATTGCTGCTATGGGCGGAGAGAGCTCTCCTGGCCGCCTCTTTGTGGCACCTCCCACTAATGTTGTCACCACCCTTAACGTGTATTTATTAACATTTACATAACATTGATTTGCTTGGTTTTTACTAAAGGGAGAGTTTAGATTTTATTCATTTATTTATTTATTTTAGCATTTATTTTATTTTTTGAGAGACAGAGCATGAGCAGGGAAGGGGCAGAGAGAGAGAGGGAGACACAGAATCTGAAGCAGCTCCAGGCTCTGAGCTGTCAGCACAGAGCCCGATGTGGGGCTTGAACCCACGAACCATGAGATCATGACCTGAGCTGAAGCCGGACGCTTAACCGACTGAGCCACCCAGGAGCCCCGGGAGATTTTAGATTTTAGGTGTGGTTCTAACACTGGAAGAAGAACAAATTAAGAAAATCAGGCTTGGGGACTGGCATTACTAAAGAGCAGGACCGAGCCAGGGGCACGTATGGAGCTGTGAGGCCGTCACGGCCACCACGACTGCTCCGAGCCCAGTGATGTGACCCCCCCTAGACCTCGGAGAATGCTTCCGCTTATGCTGGGTGACGTCATCCTCAACATTTTGAGGTAAGAAATGTTATTATTGCTACTTTGAAGATAAGACAATTGAAGTATAGGTGTTAAGTATCTTGCCAGGTGGAAAACCGGATTGAGATCTATGTCAGTATAGCCCCAAACTCTGTTAGCGACTAAGGCATGCATGCTCCAGTTAATGATCTTCAGCCAATTTCTTATTGTCTAATGTTTGCTTCCTAAAAGCTGACAGTTTCACAACAATTCTTGGTTTCACTAGTAGTACCACTTAATTCCTTTAAACTCAAATGCATATCTGGCCAATACTAAAACAAAAGTAACAAAACAGGTTAATTTTTGGTTTTGGTTTAGGGGATATGAGCTATCCATCACACAGGCATCCACCACGTTGAAATCTGCACCGTGAACTGTACAGGTGGCCGAAGGAGTCCTGGGTGAGGCGTGACCCTCACAGCCGGCCTGCTTGACCCTGCGCTGGGCACCACGCAGGCTCTTGTCTCCCCTAACAGACAACTGAAGGGAGTTTCAAGAGTGATTCTGACGGCACACAATGTGGGCTTATTCACTCAACTAAACACCGGAGATGAACAGACACAAGGTACAAACCAGCCACAATCACAACACAAACAGAGAACCTGAAATATAAACTCAGGGCACCTGCGTGACTCAGGTGATTAAGTGTCCAACTCTTGACTTCCAGGCCATCCATGATCTCACAGTTCATAGGTTTGAGCCCCATGATGGGTTCCGTGCTGACAGTGCGGTGCCTGCCTAGGATTCTCTCTCTCTCTCTCTCTCTCTCTGACCCTTCCCTGCTCACTCACTCTCTCAGAATAAGTAAATAAACTTGAAATATATATATATTATAACCCAGCACATGCAGGTGACTTTAAAGGGTAAAGCAGTGAATTGGAGGCAAGCCCTCTGGGACGCAGTGCAGCTGCGGCCGGTGGTCACAGAGGGAGGCAGCAGGTGCCCAAAGAAGGAAGACCACGCAGGCCAAGAACAGAGGACAAGGGTGGACACTCAGGCCAAGAGCACACGTGCCTGGTCTCCTGCAACTTGTGTGATGCTCCCCGTTCCCGGGGAGGTGGTCCCTTTCCGGGCGGGACACCGCAGAACTGGCAAGGCCTGGGTGCCACCCACCCAAGGGGGTGTGTGGGTTCTCAGGGCGCCTGGAAAGGCCTACCTCACTGAAAGCGCTGCCTCCCATCCCAGCCAGCTGCGCCTCGAGCTGCTCACTCACACACATGATCTCCTTTTCCTTGTTCTGCAGAAATGCCTATAGAAATAATCACAGTGAGGGGCGCCTGGGTGGCTTAGTCGGTTAAGCGTCCGACTTTCGCTTAGGTCATGATCTCGCGGTTCGTGGGTTCGGGCCCCGCGTCAGGCTCTGTGCTGACTGCCAGCTCAGAGCCTGGAGCCTGTTTCAGTCTGTGACTCCCTCTCTCTCTGACCCTCCCCTGCTCACGCTGTCTCTCTCTCTCCTAGAAATAAATAAAACATTAAAAAAAAAAAAAAATTTAAAAAAAAAAGAAATAATCACAGTGACACCAATAAAACGTGACTATGGGAAGCAGTCCCCTGACCTGGCAGACGTGCGGTACCCTAACAAACCCGTGGTTTTAAATACTAACACTCAATTTGAAAGTGGTTTTCTATTTGTTTCCTGTTTACTACTGATTAAGGAGGAATTCCCACTGAAGGACGCCTGATGCCTGCCACTGGCCTCAAACCCCATCGTCCCCAGTGTCAAGTGACACTGCCAGTGAGGGTGACGCATCCAACAGCAGCCGGGGGTGCCACAGGCAAGGGCTTTGCACACGACATGTCACAGTCTGCTTCCTTTACACCCTGAGTCTCCTCAGAAGCACAATTACATTAAGGTAATAGAAGATTTAAAAGCAGAATTTTAAAAAAATTAAATTAAAAAAGAACAATTTTTTCATTCTGCTCATAGGAAGGATTAACACTGAGCAACTACTTACTAAAAATCACCTCTTCAAAATCGGAGGACCCTGTAATGACCCAAATGGAGTAAATGGTGAACATTTACTTCCTCCTGACAGCCTCTGCCATCAGACGAGTGCACCCCTCCTGTCGCAGGACTCTGGTTGCAGTCCTTCAAAAGCCTGGTGCAGGGCACCTGAGGGGCTCAGTCGGTTAGGCGTCCGACTTCGACTCAGGTCATGATCTCACGGTTCGTGGGTTCGAGCCCCGCGTCAGGCTCTGTGCCGACAGCTCAGAGCCTGGAGCCTGTTTCAGATTCTGTCTCCCTCTCTCTCTGACCCTCCCCTGCTCACGGTGCCTATCTCTCTCTCTCAGAAATAAATTTAAAAAACATTAAAAAAAATTAAAAAATAAATAAAAGCCTGGCTCTCAGGACGCAGACCAGTCCCAGAGGGACTGGGGTCCGGGCGGCCCTGGGCTCCGCACCCCCGTGCACTTTCTGGAGGTGCCCCGGCTCTGCCCTCAGAGCAGAAGGCAGGCACCTCCTGAAACCCCCTGCCGGTGGAGGTGGACTGTCCCCACTGTCCTCGGTGTCCAGTGTCTGGGACCCGTGGTTGGCGGTCCCCCCGGCAGGCGGCGGCCCAGGCACAGACATGAGGTGTGGTGTCTGGGTGGGCCTTCCGGGCTCACCCTCAAGCTGGCATTCTCCTCTTGCAGTTCTCGAAGGCTGACAGCAGCGCGGCTGTTCTGTGCATCCAACTTCAAGTTCAGGTGCAGCACCTCCTCATCCTTGCTTACTAAGTCCTCCTTAATCTTTCCTAATTGTTCTTTTAAGTCCAAAACCTTTCATTAAAAGAAGAGAAAGTATTAAAAAGTATCTAATATTTTAGTTCACTTAGTTATGAAAATTACAAATTAAATTAAAAGTACACGCAAAAAAGTTACTAACATTTTACAGTTCACACCAAGATGTTAAAATTACAAAGGTATACAGTAGGCACAGACCCTGACCCCCTTCCTGATCATTTGGGCATCCTGCCCCTCCACCGAGGAGCGGTGAAGGCCAGCACAGCCCTGAGCAGAGGACGGCCCCACACTTGCCTCGCTCTCCCGCTGCCGGAGTGCCGTTTGTACCGCCTCTAACTGGATTTCTGGGCCTTCGGGACAAGTGCCTGCAGGAGGGGTGGGGCATTTGCCCTCATCGAGTTTAGACTGCAGTGTGGACAGCACTCCACACTGCTCCTGTAACGTCTCTTTATCCTGTTTAAGAACAAAAGATTCATTTCAGGAACTGGGGGCCTCAAACTGTGATTTGAGTGCACAGTGTCCTCAGCTCTTCCTGGGGCCCACGTGCACACAACGGCACGTACTTTATGCACCCCTGCATGCATCAGACACCCGACCTATAGACGGACTGTGCTCCAGAGCAGAGATCTGCCTGGTGAAGGATGTGACCCCAGAGAGCCAGCCTGTGTGCCAACGAGGCCACGGTGATGAATGCATCCTGAGTAATTACTGAGGAAGGCACAAAAACAGTCTCCAGACTGCTGGCTATGCAGAAAAAAAATTGCAGAGAACTTGCCAAGGAGCAGGGCGATGACCCACCAGGGCACTGCACATCTGCCCGATGAACATTAACGTCTCATTAAAAAACTTTCGAAGAGCATTTAATACAGACAAAACAGTCACAACAAATTAAGTGGAGAAGTTCATCTCTGTGGAGGGAAAAAAGGCATTTTCTATACCTGTAGCATCTAATACGCTCAGTAAATGTTTGCTGAGGGAAGAAGGGAGGAGGGAGGAAGGAAGAGGGAGGGAGCAGGGACAGAGGGAAGAGAGATGGAAGACGGAGGAAGCAAGAGTGAAGGAAGAATGGGAGGAGGAAGCAGGAATATGGAGGAGAAAAGAGGGGGGAGGAAGGAGAGATGGATGGGGCAGGGGTAAAGGGAAGAGGGAGAGAGGGAGGGAGGGAGACGGGCGGAGCAGCGGCAGAGGGAGGAGGGTGCAGGGACTGGTGCAGCCGTGGGAGCCCAGCTGTCCCGGGCAGCACAGAGGTCAGAGCAGGGGCAGGGCTCCCTCTTGTGCTGGGCGCCCCTGCAGAGACAGTAAGGGCCCAGGTCCTCGTCCTCGGGAAGAACGCAGACCCCAGTTAACTGCTGGCATCTGCACTTTCCAGAACCGAACATACCTGACAAAAACTTCTCCTTGCAGCCGGACTTGTCTTACGATCAAACCAATGATTCTAAAGTAAGGTTTCTCACCACCACCCACTTTTCACGTAAGCTTCTAACCTCCAGTGACACGAAATACACGAAAGTCAGAAGCCCAACTCCTGGGACCAGCAGCTGGAAAGGAGGGCCGGGAGGCTGGGCCGGGCGCCTGGCAATCCGAGGGCCACCGGCGTGGCTTCCACTTCAGACACAAACGACAATGTCTGCGCCAGACACACACTCCCAACGGCAGCGCACCCGGAGAAGGGCACGGACGTTCCCTGACCGCGTCCCCAAGCCTCACCCTCTAAGCCTCCTCATCTGGCTCATCCTGAGTTGCATCTTTCTCAACGTGCTGCTGACCCAGTGAGTGAACGGGCCCCAGAGAGCGGTGAGCGGCTCTAACAATTCAACTGAACCCGAGGAAGGGCTCCATCTGGACAACAGGACTCATGGACGACCCCCGAAGGGGACAGTCTCCTGGGACCGAGCTCGTCTCCAGTGGGGGGTGACGCCACCTCCAGGTGGATGGTGTCTGAGCGATGGGACCCGCCCCCACCCCAGGGCCTGCTGAGAACTGGATGCAGGCTGTGCCAGCCACCCCCTCAACTGTCCATGACCAGAGGCAAAGTGTGTGCAGCAGAGGCTGGCAGCCAGCCAGGCTGGAGGGAGCACCCTCTGGAGGACGTGAAGCCGGAGGTCGCAGTGGACTCCAGGCGGGGCGGCCTGTGTCCCACCAATCCCGGGTCTTCACAGGGGCACACACGGCAGGCTCCCTGGTGACAGCCCCCACCGAGACCTTACAGAGCCTCGGGGACGACACGGGCCACTACCTGCTGCAACGCTTTCACGATGTTCCTCTGCTTCTCCAGCTCTTCCCGCAGCTCAGTCGCTTCTCTTCGGCAGCTGGCATTTGTCTCCTGGAGACATTTTATTTCCTCTTCCTGGATTAACACTTGTCTGTCCGCCAATTCTTTCTTTATAACCAGTTCATCAAACCCATCTGATTTCTCTCTCAACTTTTCTTGTAGCAATTCAACCTAAAACAAGGAAACGGCTTGAGAAATACAATAGTTAAAACAGCCATCTTCCAAATAAGAAAGCACAGAACACAGCTGAGAAAACACAAATCCTGATGTGCAGTCTACACGGAGACTACCCCAGAAGCCGAGAGAGACAGAAATTGTAACGTGGGCATTCTCTCAATAAAGACGCAGAAAACTATGAATATAATCCAAGATCTGTTAGGAAAACAAAGTTAATCTTGTTAGTAGGGAAGGAAAAGCTATTCGGCAATAAAAGGAAGGGACTCTGGGCACAGCGGCACCCTGGGCAGGGTCCAGAGACGGGCTGGGGGAAGAAGCTCCGTCCCACACGGGCACACACTGCTTGTGCATTCGTGAAACTGCAGAAATGACACACCTAACACAGCGGACAGGCTAGTGGGTAGAAGGGGACTCCACATCCATGTCCTGGTCGTGTTCCAGGCTCAACCTCTGTGGGGGTCACCCGGGGAGCTGGGTGAGGGTGCACGGGACGTCCTCAGTGGGGGTCACCCGGGGAGCTGGGTGAGGGTGCACGGGACGTCCTCAGTGGGGGTCACCCGGGGAGCTGGGTGAGGGTGCACGGGACGTCCTCAGTGGGGGTCACCCGGGGAGCTGGGTGAGGGTGCACGGGACGTCCTCAGTGGGGGTCACCCGGGGAGCTGGGTGAGGGTGCACGGGACGTTTGTCTTACTGCTCACGACTGAAAGTGAATCCACAATCACCTCAAAATATGTGTAATGCTTTGAAAGAAGAAGCGAATCAGCTGCAGCCACCCCAGGCAGAAGGAAGCAGGCAGGTCGGGCTCCGAGCAAAAGAAAACAAGAGAAACAAGCAGCAACAAGCCCACATGCGAGCCCCCCCCCCCCCGGAGGGTCACGCGGAGGAAGGGGGACATGCCGTACCTCCTCACCCAGCTGCTCCTGCTGCCGTCGTCATCAGGTACATGGAAGGCAAAAAAGTAAACCTAAAGGTAAAACTTCATAGCGTCGTAGAGAACGGCCACCCCAAGGCACAACGTGGGACAGGCTGACTTACGCCACGGCCGCCGGGGCCCCGTGGCCGGGCCGCCTGCCGGAGCTGCTCCTCCAGCCTCTGGATCTCCCGCTGGAACTCCTCCCGCTCGTGTTCCCTGTCGACAGCCTGCGCCTGTCGGGAGAGGGGTCTGCTGGGACCGCTCGCCCGGGCTGCACCCACCTCCCACCGAAGGGAAGGGGGCTGCACAAGGTCGGGAAAGGGGACGGCCCGCTCGGACGCTGCCCGCCCGCCTGGCCTCTGGTGCTGCGGCCAGCGCTTCCCTCCCACGCGCGCGGCACTGCACGGGGAACGGGCCCCGAGTCACCAGCACTCTGCGAAACGGAGCGGAACGAAGAGGCGGCCCCGCAGGCGCAGCGCGGGGAGGCCCGCGAACGCAGGCAGGAGGAAGGTCGCAGGGAGCACGCGGCGCGGGCCCGACTGGGGCGCTGGGCACGCAGGGCCTGCAGTCTGGGCTGCTGGAGGCCCCCCGGGCTGTGCACAGGAGGAGTTCCTCAGTCACACATCGTAAACATCGACCCCCTCGGAAATGTGCACCGAGCAGCAGCAAGACCGTACGGGAACCCCAATGCTCTCGTGGAACCTCACGCCATGAGGAGGACTTCCAAGGCCACAAATACATCTTATCCGAGGTGCTTACGTCCATGAACTGGCGCTGGCTCCGCAGATGCTTGTCCAGAGCCGCCATCTGCTGCCTCAGCGCCGACAGCTCCTCAGCCTGCTTGGCACACGCCTCATGCCGAGAGAGCTGCTCCTCCAGTTCAGCCTCGAACACCTTCATCTGGGAGAGCAGGACTGCGCGATCCTTCTCAGACTGCTTCCTGGCCTCCAGCTGCTGCTGGGTTAGACTTTCCACTTCCCTACGAAGAGCTGAAAGTGCAGAGAAGACAGGGAGACAAACTCCACAGCTCAGGGCGGGTACGTGGGCTAAAGCACTAACCCAAAGCTCGCTCGGCAGCTGCCCCGCACAGCAGGGACATCCCAAGCCAAGAACTCACACCGTGTCCAGCCTCCCCGGCAGCCCCAGCCCAACGCCGGGCCAGGGGCCGGGGGCACGGGCTCCCTGAGGCTGCCAGACCCCACGCCACGAGAGCGAGGGGACGTCCTGCGAGCCAGCGTGACCCTGTGTCCTGTCAGACAGCAAGGCCACACCCTAATGCAGCCACCATCCAGCCAAATACCCTGAGAAAAGAAAGTCAAGTACTTCTGCAAAAAACCCAAAAAACTGCCTTTTAAATTAAGATTCGCTAGAATAAAAAATTTTAAAGACAAGAATATATTTTGGTATTCCTAAAAGACATATCAGCTAATTTTCTAGGAATTATTCCTTTACATACAACTCTCCAATGTGGAAAAATAAAATGTAACTTAAAACCTCCATCAGAGGGAACACAAGCCCGGAGGTCACATGCTCAGTCTGCGCACAGGGCCGGACAGTGTCTCAGAGGGAAAGGGTCCAGCCGTCAGAACTCAAAAGCCAATCTAAAGTTAACTGGATTTGTTAAGGCCACAGTCCAAGTAGAAACTATAAATTAAAAAGTACCTATAAAAAAAAAAAGACTTGCCTCTAATGAATCCTGAAGTGTTCAAAGCATCCCTAAACTGAATTTTAATTTCAAGTTTTCATTTGCAGTTTTATCCTTTCAAAACTCATGTTGCTTTATAAAAATTTGTCAATCTTTTATGACAAAGTATCATCACCACTTCATGCAAATAAGTCAGCAATTATGGTAAATCAGCCTTAAACATGCAGTTAGAACACCATCATTCGTGCGCCTGGAGCCAGAGCCGCCCGGCCGTGCACCCAGACGGCAACTGTGCTCTGGGCCACACGCTGCAGGAAGGGTGGCCCAGCACACGTGGGCTCCGTGTAGGCAGCACTGAGAGGAAGGTGCCCTGTGGTCGTTCGGGCCACGCTGAGGGCACCTACAAAGTCGGACCAGCACAGAAGCTCTACTCGGGTCCCCGAACCCCTCCCCTGACACCCTCCGGGGCCCAAGCAGCATACGCTGCGGCTCAGTAACCACAGAGAGCACTGCCAGAGAAACGTTTGCCCATTTCCATGTATCAATACTGAGGACTGAGGACTAAAGTCAGCATTTGTTTTAACAATTTGCCACAAAAGCTTTGAAGTATTTTTCCTCTTTGGGGAAATCTGGTGCAGACACGATGCATATCACACGGCAGCCACTTGTGTGTTTCTACAAACCTGAGTCCTCGGGGGCTGTGGTAACAGGAATGCCTGGGAATAGAGTACACAGCATTTTCAGAGAGAGCAACGCCAAGTTAGACAGCAGGATTCCAGGAGTGTCCATGGTCCTGGACAGCCTCTAACACTTGTGCTTTCCTGTATCACAGCTACGATGGTCTGAACGTGTGTGTCCCCCCAACTTCCGATGTTGAACCTCATGAATGGGACTTGAGCTTTTCTAAAAGAGACCTCAGAGAGTGGCCCGCCCCTTCTGCAAGTGAGGACACAGCAAAGAGGCTGGAGCTCATCAGAAGGCGGCGTGCCAGGGCCTTCATCAGGGACCCCCACCTCCAGGGCTGCAGGGAGCAAGTGCCTGTTGTCTGCAGCCCACCCGCGCCCCCAGTAACAGTCGTCCAGGCAGACTGCGCCCCCCGCAGCTGCAGCAGATCCTGGCTGCCATATAACTTGGCACTAACTCTTAAAGGAGACAGAAAAGCCCCCACGAGACAGATGGCATCGCCCAGAAAGCAGCCACGAGACACGCCTCACACACACTAAGAGGCACCGCGCCAAGAGGCGAGGCAGAGCTGAACTTCTCCACAAGGTGCCAGGGCCTCCAGAGCTCTTAGAAAGCTGGTCAGCATTCACAAGGACCCAGAACAGAATCGGAACTGAGCGGCCACACCCTGGACCGCACCTGGGGGAGCCCACAGTCAGGGACGGTCAGGAGGTGCAGTGCTGTGCTGGTGGGCAGCACCTCACACAATTTACACATGTGAGTCCACAGATAGGAGCACAGAATCGTGCAGCCGGGTGAATGGAAGGAGCGGAGGTCAGAGTAAGAGATGCGAGGGAGCGGGGCTGACGGTGGAAGGTGAGCTGCACAGGAAGTACAACACGTCACTGGTGACAAAGGGAAGGAGCAGAGACTGACCCTGTTCTTCTGCCAAGGAGTGCCGGGGCTCTGGGAGCTGTGGCCACACACAGGAGCCCAGGCCTCTGAGGAGTGAGCAGGGACACAGAGGTGTAGCTGTGTCTGCAGCCTCAGGAACACGTGTGGGAAGAGCCAGGCCCAGGCATGGCGGAGCGCCTGGGGATGGACCTCACGGAGGTAGGGCCACTCAGGCCTCAGGCAGCAAGGACGAGGCTGTTCCCCAGCACAGGGCTACGTGGCTACTTAGCTGGTCCCACGTCTGTGTCTCCCACAGGCTCCGGCACTCAAGTCCAAGCACCCTGGAGTTTCCCACCATGCTCACAGTGGTAAACTCGATCTTGACGGACAGGGTATGGGCCCAGCCGCCCCACATTCACGCAGGCCGGGACAGTAACACCTGGCAACAGGTGGAAGGGGCCCTGCACTAGGAAGGTCTGCCCCAATGGGAAGCACAGCCTATGAGAAGTTCCAAATAGGAGAAAACGTATTTAAAGAAATAATGACTGACAAGCCCTCAGATCGACACTCACAGGCACACACCCACACTCACGTGCATGCTCTCACACCTGCCCACTTGCACACATCCTCTCGTGTGAGAATGGAGCCTCACTCGACAACAGCATGGCCACGCACAGAGAAGGAAGCAGGAGAGAACAGCAGGTCGGTGCTGGGGAGCACAGGAACACTGGGCTGAATGAGGGGGCAAAAGCAGAAGAACTGGGCGCAGAGGCAGGTCCCTTCCACCCAGAGAGACCTGGAAAGTGTGGTGAAACGCACCGGGGGAGCAGAGGCAGACCCGCGGCTGCAGGCATCGCCCCCACAAGACACCCCAGATCAGCTCTGCAGATGTCATTAGTAGCAGGTTCACAAGAAACACAATAAAAGGTATAAAGAGATTGAAAATAAAAGAAGAAAATGACATACAAGAGATAAAACAAAGCTGGGCTATGTTTTCAATAGCGGAAATTTACATCAAACATTAGAAAAAGAAGAGACACACGTAGTCAGATCGATGTCATCAATAGTAAGCCGAGCAAGAAGATGAGGCCCGAGTGAGGGCAGACAGACCTTCTGAAACACCCCATGTGGCGGAAACCAAGGCCACATGGCAGCTCACTCTGCCCACAGAAACCACAGCCCGTCAGAGCCGCATCTCGGCAGCACACGAGCTGTGGTGGCCACAAGCTAGCACTCGCCCAGGAGAGCACAGGGGGAAGAAGGCCCGAAACCAATTAAATGGAGAACAAAGAAAATGAGAATGATTAACAAGCCCAAAAGCTGACTGCTTATTAATGCACTTGATCTTAGCCAATAGGCCGAAAAGCGACGCTGACTGCTTATTAATTAAAGAAATTAAAAAGAATTAAAAACTGGGGAAAAGACCCGATGTTTAGGGGTGCCTGGGTAGCTCAGTCAGTTAAGCACCTGACTAGTGATCTCAGCTCAAGTCTTGATCTCATGGTCGTGAGTTCAAGCCCCACACTGGGCTGCATTCTGAGCATGAAGCCTACTTAAAAAAAAAAAAAAAAAGACTTGATGGTTAGAGCAGCGCTATCAACAACAGCCACACTATAGAAAGAGCTCAAATGTCCGTCAACAGATGAATGGATAAAGAAAATGTGGTGTGTATATATGATGGAATATTACTCGGTGATCAAAAAGAATGAAATCTTGCCATTTGCACCCACGTGGACAGGAGTAGAGTGATTATGCTAAGTGAAATAAGTCAGTCAGAGAAAGACCAATGCTGTATGATTTTATTCGTATGTGGAATGTAAGAGACAAAATAGATGAACATGGGGGGAGAGAGAGAAAAAGAGAAGAAAGGGAAACAAGCCACAAGAGACTCTAAACGACAGGGAACAAACCGAGGGGTGGTGGAGGGACGTGGGTGGGTGAGGGGGGGCTGGACGGGCACTTGCTGGGATGAGCACTGGGTGTCGTATGTAAGTGACAAACCGCTCAATCCTACTCCTGAGACCAACTTTACCATGTATATTAACTAGAATTTAAATAAAAATTTGAAACAAACTAAAATTGGAGAAGAGTAAAGAGTTTCCTGAATTGGCCAAGGCTGTAGCACAAAGCGGACTTGTGCGCTACAAGCCGTCGTCTGAGAGCCACAACCCTAGAGACGGGCCAGTGGTGCGGGAGTCCCTGGTGGGCGAGGGTGCGAGATACGTGCTTTGGGGAAGGCTGAGCCCACACGGAGCTGGTTCTTACAAGTCTGCTCCTGAGGGTACCACCACCTGCGGACTCAGTGACCTGAACACCTTACATTTTGACTGTTCACATGTTAAATATTTAAGGTATAAAACCTCTAATAATCTGAAATCACAATGAGCTTTTGTTAAAACAAGGTTTTCCTTCTTAAGACTGATATTAGGCACTTTTTAAAAATCTTGGGTAAAAGTTTTAAGTGGCCCTCGTCTTCCCACAGCCATGGCTGTTTCTCTCAAACAGGCTGGTGACATTTCAGTGGCCCCATTTGCCAGAGGCAGTTCCGGCCTCACACTGCTCTCAGAACCCAAGTGGCCACCAGGGCCAGGAGCCTCTCCAACGGAGCAGCAACGCGGAGGATGTGGCGCCAGCGCCCCCGATCAGGGGCCTCTGCCTTCTTTCCACGGCCCTCTGCGAGCGCGAGCGAGCGCGCTGCCCCCTCTGCCGGGCCGTCTCCAGCCACGGAACCAGCATTTCTTACCAGCTTCTCTCTCCCCTGCTTCGGCGGCCAGGGCCTCCTGCTGGGTGCACAGCACGGAGTTCTCCTCCCTCAGCTCGGCCTGCTGCTGGGTCGCCCGCTCCAGCTGTTGTCTCAGGCTCTCCAGCTCGACAGCGAGGCCCTGCTCGGCCGTCTCCTTCTGGCCCAGCGCCTGCTGCAGGCTGGCCTGCTCCACCTTGAACCCTTCAATGAGGCCTGAGGAGACGGGGAGAGACCCGCTGCTGAGGCCTTGCTGGAGCAGCAAAAGGAGCAGGTGGGCCGGACGTGGGCACCCCGGCCCCAGGGAGGTGTCAGCCGCGGACGTGAGAGCAGAGCGGTCACGCCCGGGGTATCGTTCCTAGATGGACGGCACTGGGCCAGCGCACCCACCACGAGCAGGGGCCACCGGACAAGGGGCCACCCTGAGAGCAACCACGTACAAGACATCCCCACCCCACGGCTGCACACACCCCTCGTGCCAAGTGCCCAGCACATGAGACACCACAGGCACCAGAGGCCACAAAGGTGAGGGTCAGGCGGGTCACAAATGTCACCTCTTGGGGCACCCACTGCCCACTGCCTGTGACAGGAGGAATGATGCTCCCTTCTCGCCACGCGAGGCAGTGCTCTGAGGCTGTGAGCCCAGGAAGAGGCGTTAAGTGCAGAGGGAGGAGCCGCCCAGCCTGGGCCCTACCCACAGCCACAGCCCCCAAGAGGCTCCTGCGCATGCAATGTGTTTTATGGGCCAAGTCCCTGAGGCCTCACGCCATTTGTCTTATTTTAGTTTCACGTTTTGCTTTGAACACTTCCATTAATGCTTCCCCTTCCCTCATGCCTCCAGCCAGCACACCCCTGCAACCCCTCGCCTGCAGCTGGCATTCACCCTGCGCCTGGTGCAGCTCCAGCGTCAGCCGCGTCCGGGCCGCGTTCTCCTCGTCCAGGCGCTCCAGTAACTCCTGGTGCTTTCTAACGACCTGCGCAGTCTCCTCGTTCTTACAGCTAAATTCTTTCTCAAAACGAGAATGAATCTGACGTGCTTCCTCCAGCTGTTAAAACACATTTGAAAACCAGAACAGCACATCAAAACAAAGCTTACATTAATGTCAAGAGAATTCTACTGGTGCAGAAGTAGAATACAAATATTCTGTAAGAAACCGTTCTGATGTTCAATATTAGGTCAATCATTAAATAAACTTAACTCGTTCAACAATTTTCAATCAAGTAAAATTCCAGGGGAGCCTGGCTGGCTCAGTGGATTAAGCGTCTGACTCCTGAACCCGGCTCAGGTCATGATATCACAGGTTTGTGGGACTGAGCCCCACACCATGCTCTGCACTGACAGCACAGAGCCTGCAGGATTCTCTCCCTTCCTCTCTCTGCCCCTCCCCTCCACCCCCCCAAAATAAATATAAAAAAAAGAAGGAAAAATTCTCCACACAGATACCTACAACGCTGCATAGAAAATTCACATGTTCAAGAACTGCTGATACCACATGTGTGCACCATAAAGCTGCTAGTGAGAATGTACGTTCAGAGATCACAAAAGTCCATTGAAGCCTGGACCTGGGCAGCGACGACCACCTGGTGCTCCACAGGGGGAGGAGGGGATGGGGAGGCTGTGGGTGGGAGGGCTGGGAGGAAGTTCTCCTGGGGCTGGTCACCACAGTGGGAAGATCTGACACATCTTCACCACCTGCAGACCCACCCTCCCTCCCTGACACCCCTCTGGGCCTTTTTGGATGCCACTCACTCATGACTCAGCCCTGGGCCCCCATTTCCCCTCCCTCCTCTGGCACACATGCCCTCCTGTCCCCTCTGAGGCTCCCAGGCCAGCTACAGGCTGGAGGGCCCACACTAACCTCTGGATCCAAACACCTGTGCCCAGCTGTGCCGACAGACACCTGGGCACCTAGCCTGGGCCTCCCCCACACTCACTGCACCCCTAGACCAGCCTCTGAGGGAATCTACTGGTTTCCCTTTGAAAACAGCCATAAGCTGCCTCTTCGCATACTCTCACCAAGTAGGGAAAACTTACTCAAGTATTTCTGGGATGTGAATGGCAATGTCTTGGCTAAAAATGCTTATTTTCTAATTGGGTCGAATGGGAAAAAGAATTGTTATACTGCTTTTCATGCATTCATATTTAATGTCTTTCCTAACTGTCTAAAACGTTCTAAAAGGTTAACAAAAACAATTCCCTTTTCTAGTGACAATCCTTAAACATACACATCTTCAGAGTGAAACTAAAATAGTGCAGGAGGTAAAGCAGAGTGGAAGCGAGAGGCCCAATCGCATCATCTACCGGGCGCTCAGCTCTTCTCCATTCACAGCAATCCCACTGCCTCAGGAATCTGGGTTCAGAAAAGTCTCTCACTTAGGAAAGAGGCAGAGCACAGTATCGTTGGTAGTCACAGAAAATCAAAACGACGTGCGGGGAAGGTGGGTGCACACCCAGAATCGAGTGTCCCCCCATGCCCAGAGGAGGAGAGAACAGCATGAGGCCGGACCCCACCCCCCCAGGAAGTGATGATGCTCCTCCGCCCTGCATGCAAGCACCCAGCAGAGCACCGGGGGCTGCAGGACCCTCTTCCAGCAAGAATAGGTCATCAAACCATTCCATCACCCATTTATGCAACCCATCATCCTTCTCAAAACACAAGGAGCATTAACAGGAGCTAAATCAGGGTCACAGACCTGATTTAGATGGATGGCGCACAGAGCCAGGGCTCACCTGCCTGGTGGAGTCCAGAGCCAGCTCCAGGAGGCTGTCCACCGCCAGGCCGAGGCTCCGGTAAATCCTCCTAACTGGCTGTTCACACTCCAGTGAACTTTCTGGGCTCATGAAGAAGCTTTCACAGATGTGACTGCTAAGCTCCGCCTCTGAAGACCCCTCCACACATTCAGGCAAAGTTCTGTCCAGCTCCAGCAGGGCCGCCTCGGGCCACGTCTCCTCGAGCGCCGGTGCTGTGAAGCGAGCAAACACAGGGACCCACATGCCCCGTGTGGCACGTGAGCCCACACGACCAGCGCTGTGGAGGAGCGAGCACACCCGGGTCCGAGGGGCAGCACCCTGTCTTGGGCATAGGGAGCCCGTCCAGCCTGGCCCCAGCGGTGGGGAGGACGGCACTGAGCGCCCCTGGCCTGGGGGCCGTGGGCACAGGGCGGGGCAGCCCTGGCGCTCACCTGCAGGCAGGGCCTGGCCGCTGGGCCGCGCATCAGGCGGGCTCTCGTCCTCCAGACACAGCCCCACGCGTTCACTGATCCGGCTCTTCAGGGTGACGGCAGCCTTCAGCGTCTCTCCGAACAACCCAAGAAGCCTCCGCAGAGCGTCTCGGAGACCTCTCCTAAACAGGCACACGGCAGGCAGCAGGCTGTCGGCCACGGCGCCTACCTTGTCCGGCTCAGGCAAGAGCGACACAGCCCAGGGGGCAGCTCTACCAACATGACCGGATATTTGAGCTGTCGCTCTTGATTTTTAAAAGGCATTATTACGGTGGGTCAGGGCCGGCAGGTGTCACCTCTGCTCTGAGAAAACAGGAGTCACCCGCAAAGCCTGCGCCCGCTCCTCCTTGTACCCCGTGTAGGCCAGGAAGGCCACAGGCCCCATGATGACCCTCACAATGCCAAACACTTGTCGGGGGTTGTCTGCTCTCTGCTGTGACCTGTGTGCAGAGCCGGCCATGCTACTCCCTGCACTTGCTTTGGTGCCTGAGGGTGACCGAGGCGTGAGTGGCAGCCACAACGCAGCTACACACAAGTGCTAGAAAATGCACACAAGCTCTTCCTGGAGAACTATACAACCTTGAGAAGTCAAGGTCTAGACAGAATGAGAAAGATGTACGTTCTCTGCACACCCAGCTCAGGAGTGAGCAAGGCCTGCCTGAACCTCACTGGCACGCGTGTGGGCAGGTGCTGCTGTGGACAAAGGTCCAGGGCTTTGGGCAGAGAGCAGTGGATGGGACACAGCAAGCTGTGCTGTCCAACATGCGATACTGAGTCCACTGCACAGACAAAAAATGAGGCTTTCCTGACATCAAGGTACCAATAAATAACCAATAAATAACTCAACCCGAGGCCAGACCTACACAAAAAACAGAAATAATACTCTGAGATAACATAAGGGAGAAAATCTGTATGGTGCCAGAATGGGAACCTTTTAAAGAAGAGTCCCAAACAAGACAAAGGGACAGACTGCTACTTGTGCCCACTCCATTCAGAGTGGAATCAGGAGGCCCACAAGGGTGACCTCTCATGCTCAGCAACTGTCCTCAACTGCAGACCCAGCGGAAAGAGGCACCTTGCACTTGGGGACTACATGTCACCAGCCGAGCAGGACAAAGAAAGGTTTTAGCTTAAAATGTGCTGGCCTCTGGTCCAAGCCCCTCTCGGACCTGGACTGTTCCTGTGGGGACTGTGTCCGCTGGCAACCCTGACTGCTCGCACTGGGCTGTGCTGGCCTTGGGTCTGATCCCTCCTGGAATGGGCTGTTCCTGCTGAAACTGTGCTACTGAGGAGTCGGCCTCTCTGCTCTATAAGAACACATCTAAGACTGGAGATCCCAGTCATCAAAATGCTTTGGGGGTGCCCCCTCACTAGGACTCCAGCTGGTTTTATGCTAAAAACACGATGGTCCCTCCACATGTGCATTTATAACCAAGTGAACGGACTTAACCAGAAGTAATTTAGAACTTCCAAGGCCATTATAAGGAACTTTTGATCTCCTTAAACTTGTTTTCCTCAAAATTGAATTAGAAAGCCATGGCTCCCTAACAGAAGGGAAAAAAAAACCTAGATGCCTATTTTAAAAGGTATCTTGAGGCTTCCAGATGTTTTCAGGATTCTAAGTTTCACTCTTTGCAGAATATTATTTCTAAAATGATGCAAACAATTGAAAGAAATCAGAATGGCTTCTGAGGCCTCTTTACCTCCCCCCCCCCGCTCCCCGGCCTCAATGTCCTCTGCAGACACGTGGCAGCCACCCAGTGCTGGGGCCCCGCTCCCAGTGCCATTTTCCTCTGTTGTCTCTGCCAACCTTCCCTTTTCTTCTGAACCTCTTTCCTCTCCTGAACTGATTAAAATCTGCCTCTCTAAAGTTAAGTCTTCTGAGAATCTAAATAAACCTCAGGCTTCTTATGTTCTCTGGTCTAAGGCCAAATTGTAAGCCATGGTTAGAGTTCCCTAAAGTCACTGGGAGCCCACAGGTTTATTTAGCATAGTCATTTGCATAGTTACTCAAACTTACCAACCTGCTTCCTCACACTTCTATCAATTTGTCCACACGCTTGTTGGTGAGGGCCAGGCCAAACGCTGGATGGAACTAGCCCAGAGGAAACATCCTAAAGGGGATCTAGAGAATCAAGCCCTTAAACTTCTGTCAGAATGCTGGAACACTCACTGGAAATCACTGAGCAAGTACAGTAGCTTTTCCTAAGCTACTGACTGGAACAAAATTGAAGCTTGCACACAAAAGTCTGATGAAGCTGTTCATACTCCAATGGTCATTTGAGACTATTCTGGTTTTTCTTTAGGTATTGAATCCACCTGGGTAGTATTTAACTCTGTATGGTTTTTCTAACAGGCTGAACTAAGATCTGTCTCTTTTAGCTAAAAGGACCAGGAATGAGTGGGAACCTGCCCACTCCAGATTTAGTTACTATGGCACACCAGCTACTCACATCCTACATGAATCACCTAAAAGACCACTAAAATCCCCAAGTTTCAAATCTTGCAAGTGATGGCCCCTAAACAAAACCAAAAACTGTCTACTTTATGCTATTGCAAAAAGTCAGGACACTGAGGGGAAAAGAAAACTATTACAGATTTAAGCTCTAGTCACCTCCAGCTCCGTAGCCAGTCTTTTCTGACATAGGACAGGATAGTCAGGAAAGGTCCTTCCCGGCACTGAGGGACAAAACCACTAAATGTGAAAAACCTGACTCTTGATCAGCAATGTTTTCAGGGAAAGATCTTGATCAAAAGGGGTAAATGTGAAAATTAATAGAGAAACTCACTTAGAGTGGAGTCAGGGGGAGCTCTGGTGCCCTACCAACCGCAGACCCATCAGGGAGAGGGACAGCTTACCAGGATACTACTTCACTCTCCCAGCTGGCGGAAGAAAGGCTTCCTCCTGCCCAGGCAACAGTCCAGCCAGTGAGACAGTGCCAACTCAGCCAATGAGAGACTGCCACGGCTCAGCCAATGGGAGACAGTCACAGCTCAGCCAATGGGACACCCTCATAGCCACGCCAGTGAGAGAGAAGCCACTAAACTTTTGGCTCCCAGTTTACTCCAATGGACTTTCTGTTGAGGAGAGCCCCAATCCCCTTTTCTCAATAACAGCCTCCTCTGTTCCGTTCTCTGGACTCGCCTGTGGTGTTGCCCTAGCTAGGTGGTACTGGCTCCAATTCTCTGTTGTTCCGGAATAAACCCATTTTTGCTAGTAAGATATTTGGCAATTAAATTCTAAGGTTAATGCCACATTATAACATCAAATTTTATAATCTGGCAAAAATATGAAGATCTGGCAGAGTGAGGTGGTGGTATACAGGTGTCTGTTATGTTACTCAGTGCTTTTCTTGAGAAAAATAATGTAGCACAGGGGTCCCATCCCACCAGTGGAGAAGGCACTGGGGCAGCAGTGACAGAGAGGAGCATGCGACTGACCGTTCGCGGTCAGAGAGGTCAATGTCGGACTTCAGCATCGAGATGAGATTCGTGCCTTCCTGGTTCTCCCTTTCACGTCTTTGCTGTAGCTTCTCCAGTTCTGAATGGCACTCTTCTACTTCATGTCTTAAGGATAAAATTTGGTCTTTCAGCTGTTCAGGAAAAATTGGTAAAGTTTTATTTATAACAGTTAAGGGGCACTTGGCTTGCTCAGTTGGTAGATCATGTGACTCTTGATGTCAGGGTCATGAGTTTGAGACCTACAATGGGAGTGGAGCCTACTTAAAACATTTTTTTAAATAGTTAAAAATATAATAAAACAATTTAGTTAAGAATAAATTTCTGTAAGAAACATTTATCATCCCTGTTAACAAAAATATGGCAAAATACGATGGTGATTAAAGGTGAAAATTACTACTATGGCCGCCTCCCCAATATTCATTGCCTACAAAAACCAGATTACATGAGCATCCTAGATTGCTCCTGGCCCCAGGGAGAAGGGGCAGGTTCACCAGAGGTTATTCTCACAAGGAGGACAGGGGGCTTAGAGAGTCAAGCAGTGTGGTCACAGAGGGGCCACATTACATACACCATCCCAAGTTTTCATTTAAAATGCACCATGAGGGGCGCTTGGGTGGCTCAGTCGGTTAAGCACCCAACTTCAGCTCAGGTCACGATCTCACAGTTCATGAGTTAGAGACCCATGTAGGGCTCTGTGCTGACAGAGCCTGGTTTGGATTCTGTGTCTCCCTTGCTCTCTGCCCCTCCCCCACTCATGCTCTGTCTCTCTCTCTCTAAAATAAACATTAAAAAACAGTATAAATACACATTTATTTTTATAAAAAATGAACTCAGGGGCGCCTGGGTGGCTTAGTCGGTTAAGCGTCCGACTTTCGCTTAGGTCATGATCTCGCGGTTCGTGGGTTTGAGCCCCGCGTCGGGCTCTGTGCTGACTGCCAGCTCGGAGCCTGGAGCCTGTTTCGGAGTCTGTGACTCCTCTCTTTCTGACCCTCTCCTGCTCACGCTGTCTCTCTCTCTCTCTCTCTCCTAGAAATAAATAAAACATTAAAAAAATTTAAAAAAAAAAAATGAACTCAACAAATAATAAATCCAATTCAAAATGCCAAAGGCCTTGAACAGACATTTCTTCAAAGACATACAAATGGTCAATAAGCTCATAAAAAGGTACTTAACATCACTAACAATCAGGGAGATGCAAATCAAAACCTCAGTGAACTGCTACCTCATACTCATTATGATGGGAATTGTAAGAAGAGAAAAGAAATGGAAAGTAAGTGTTGGCGAGGAAGTGAAGAAATTGGAGTCCTTGTGCCCTGCTGAGAGAAATGTAAGATGGCGCAGCTGCTGTGGAAAAGTTGGCAATTCCTCAAGAAGTTAAATATAGAATTACGTATGACCCAGCAATCCTGTTCCTAGATATATAAACCTCAAATGGAAAGCAGGGACTAAAAGATACTTGTATACCAATGTTCATTGTAAAACTATTCACAATAGCCAAAAGGCAGAAATAACCATCAAGAAGTCCATCCACAAAGAAGGGCGCCTGGGTGGCTCAGTCAGTTAAGCGTCTGACTTCCACTCAGGTCATGATCTCACGGTTCGTGGGTTCAAGCCCTGTGTCAGGCTCTGTGCTGACAGCTCAGAGACTGACTGAAGCCTGCTTTGGATTCTGTGTCTCCCTCTCATTCTGCCCCTCCCCTGCTCGCTCACTGTCTCTCAAAAATAAACACTTAAAAAAAAAGTCCATCAACAGATAAATTTGTGAAGAGATACACAAAATGTGGTATCTATATCTAACGGAACGTTATTAGCCAGAGAAAATCGTAAAGCTCTGACACATGCTATGACACGGAAGGACTGCACAGACATTGTGCGGAGTGAAATTAACCCGACACAAAAGGATAAATGCTGTATGATCTCACTTATGTGAGGTTCCAAAAGTGGTCAAATTCAGAGGCAGAAAGTGGAAGGGTGAGTGCCAGGGGCTGGAAGGAGGGGAAACGGGGAGCTAGTGTTCAATGGGAATACAGTTTCTTATTGTGTTGGTGAACAGTTCTAGAAATGGATAGTGGTGATATTGTACAACACTGGGAACATCATTAATACCACCGAACTGGACACTTAAAAATGATTAAAATGGTAACTTTTATGTTATGCATATCTTACCCCCCCCCACACACACAATAACAAAGAAACACATTCCACATACCTGCATAATTTGGTTATTCTTCTCCTGAAGCTGCAGAAACAAAGACTCTGTCTCTTTCTGGTACAGAGACTCTGCTTGCTCACACTCAAGTCTATGTATCTTCTCTTGTTCACGTAAGGAATTTTTACTTTCACATTCACCCTGTATAAAAAATACATTATTAACAACAAAACTGCCATTAAGCTCTAAAATTATGCTAGTTCCCCTGCTCTGTTGTTTGCTAAAATATAGTGCATTCAACAAATGTTCATTTAGTCCATACTACACCAAGAGCAGTGATCAGAAAAAACAAAGCCACCACCCACAGCAAACATGCACTCAAATGTGCTTCTCATACAGAACATAAAAAAGATAACTTGCTACCTTTCCCAAACATTCGCATTAAGAAATTATTCATCACCAGGGTATTATGACCATCAAAATCCAAGATAGATAGAAATCGAAGTTCCTTTGGTTTTAATTTTTTTAATGTTTTTTATTTATTTCTGAGAGAGATAGTGTGAGCAGGGGAGGGTCAGAGACAAGGGGAGTTACAGAATCTGAAGCAGCTCCAGACTGAGTGAGCTGTCAGCGCAGAGCCCGACGCGGGGCTCGAACCCACGAACTGTGAGATCATGACCTGAGCTGAAGTCAGACGTTTAACCAACTGAGCCACCCAGGCGTCCCAAAGTTCCGTTGGTTTTAAAAAATAAACCCTATTTCTTCCTAAATAATGAAAATTGTTTTTAATGAGGTTCACCTAATGAATTAAACTACATTAATCAAACTAGCTTAAAAAAAAAAACTACAGAGGTAGCACTTCCAGAATAACAGAATAAGGACCTTTCAAAAATGTATTTCTCTATAAAAGCACAGGGAACACAGGCAAAAACTGTCAAAATCAACTTTTCAGAGCTCTAAGAAAGACTTGTAGCAACCCAAAGAGTATTTAGTGAAAGTCTGAGTTTCCATCAAAACAACAAACTTTGAGGGATTTAAACCTGCCCTAATCCCATCACGCCAATCTCAGGTATAGCCCTGAAAACAGCAGCCCAGCAGTCTTAGGAGTTGGGGGGAACATAAGAGTTGGGAATTTCCCTAAAAGCACCGCCTCGCCAGCTGTCACTAACTAACCTGTCTTGCAGCTCACTAGAAAGCTCCATTCTTGGGGCACCTGGGTGGCTCGGTAGGTTGAGTGTCCAATTTCATTCGGCTCAGGTCATGATATCATTATTTGTGAATTTGAACCCCGCATCGGGCTTGCTGCCGTCAGCACAGAACCCGCTTCAGATCCCCTGTCCCCTTCTCTCTGCCTCTTTCCCAGATTGCATGTGCGTGCTCTCCCTGTCTCAAAACTAAATAAACATTAAAAAAGAAATAAATAAAAATGAAAATGAAAAGCTCCATTCTCAGAGATCTCACAGAGCTGTCTGTCAACAATCCTAACCCCAGGCCATTTGTCAAAATCAAGCAGCAGCAACTGTTTAAGATCACAGTAATCTGGGGGCGCCTGGGTGGCTTAGTCGGTTGAGCGTCCGACTTTCGCTTAGGTCATGATCTCGCAGTTCGTGGGTTCGAGCCCCGCGTCGGGCTCTGTGCTGACTGCCAGGTCAGAGCCTGGAGCCTGTTTCAGTCTGTGACTCCCTCTCTCTCTGACCCTCCCCTGCTCACACTGTCTCTCTCTCTCTCTCTCTCTCTCCTAGAAATAAATAAAAAACATTAAAAAAAAAAAAAAAAAAAAAAAAAAAAAAAAAAAAAAAAGATCACAGTAACCTGAAACTGATAAACTCGTAACAGCTGGAGCCAGTAAGAGGAAGACAAAACAACTTGAAAGGAAACACTACAGAATGAGATGTCAAGAGGGAGGTCTGAAAAACTCCAACCTATTCCTAGGAATTTAGAAGGCATAAGCATGTATAAGGCTGTGTACTGGTCCAGAAAAACTGAGAAAGCTCTAAGAGCTCACTCCTTGTTGACTTTGTACAAATACAAAATGAAAGCTAACAGCACTCAAAGCGTACCCCAACCAGAGCCCTTCAAATTCACCAGAGGGGCTCAACAGTAGATTCAGCAATTATGAAGACAGTTCAAATTCAGTCTGAGAACCAAAAAGAAAAAAAAAAAATTAAGAAAAATAAGCAGAGGGGCACCTGAGTGGCTCAGCTGGTTGAGTATCTGACTTCGGCTCAAGTCATGATCCTGTCCATGTTCAACATTTGGTGATCTCATGGTTCTTGAGTTCAAGCCCTGTGTCAGGCTCTGAGCTATCAGCACAGTGATAGCTGTGATATCAGTGCTCATAGCTCAGAGCCTGGAGCCTGCTTCAGATTCTGTGTCTCCCTCTCTCTCTCTCTCTCTGCCCGTCACCAGCTCATGCTCTGACTCTCTCTCTCTCTCAAAAAATAAACATTAAAAAAAAAATCATCTTGGGGCGCCCAGGTGGCTCAGCTGGTTGAGCGTCTGAGTCTTGATTTTGGCTCAGGTCATGATCTCACGGTCATGGGATCGAGCCCTGTGTCAGAGCCTGCTTTGGGTTCTCGCTGTCTCTCTCCGTCTCTGCCCCACTCATGCACTCTCTCTCTCTCCCTCTAAAATAATATATACATATAAAAATTTAAAAATAAATTGTCCAAAGAGAAGGTGCTGAGTGTTTACGCATCCTGCACCTTCTTCCGTGAGAACAGTCTCCTACAGCAAGAGAAGCCTTGATGTATGTGGGTGCTGCTGAGTCACCACAGCAAGGCAATAAGACTTAGACTTTTTCAGATTTAAAATATTTGATGGCAATTTCTTAGTGGAAAGGTATACTACCACCCAATCAATTTAAATAGAAAAATGATGGAGAAATAGGAACCCTCTTGCACTGTTGGTGGGAATGTAAACTGGTGCAGCCCCTCTAGAAAACAGTGTGGAGGTTCCTCAAAAAATCAAAAATACAACTACCCTGCGACCCAGCAATAGGACTACTACAAATTTATCCAAAGGATCCAGGAGTGCTGATTCATAGGGACACATGCACCCCAATGTTTACAGCAGTGCTTTCAACAACAGCCAAATTATGGAAAGAGCCCAAAAGTCCATCGATGAATGAATGGATAAAGATGTGGTTTATATATAAACTGGAATACTACTTGGCAATGAGAAAGAATGAAATCTTGCCATTTGCAACAAAGTGGATGGAACTGGAGGTTATTATGCTAAGTAAGTCAGGCAGAGAAAGACAGATACGTTTTCACCCATATGTGGAACTTGAGAAACTTAACAGAAGACCATGAGGGAGGGGAAGGGGGAAAATAGTTACAAACAGAGAAGGAGGGAGGCAAACCATAAGAGACTCTTAAATATGGACAACAAACTGAGGGTTGATGGAGGGACACGGAGAGGGGAAAATGGGGGATGGGCAGTGAGGAGGGCACCTGCTGGGATGAGCACTGGGTGTTTTATGTAAGTGATGAATCATGGGAATCTACCCCCAAAATCAAGAGCACACTGTACACACTGTGTGTTAGCTAACTTGATAATAAGTTATATTTTTAAAAATAATAAATAGAAAAGAGAATAAAAAAGTTGCCTACAAAAATCTGTTTCTAAGATAATGAAAATATTTTGTTTTAACTCTGCACATCACCATTAATTTACAATAACATTTCATTTACTTTGCAGATGAGAAAGGACAGCAATAAAACAGATCACCCTTAACCCCACACCTTTGGCTGCGGGATTTGCTGCTCCAGAAATGCTTCTGACTGGCACTTTGGCAGCTGCTGCTTCTCCTCCTCTCCGTGCAGCTCAGCCCGAGGCACCGGGCCCTGGGCCTCAACCTCCCCAGGAACGAGGGCGCTCTGCTGAACGAGGAGGAAAGGGGTCAGCACTGAGCCCTCCATGCACAGATACTGGTCAGTACTGGAGAACACCTTCATATCAGGTGTGTTCAGTGTGATGACACGGCAGTCAGGCTATAGCTTATAGAAAATTTCAAGCCAGCTGCAGGATCTAGATTCTCACCTTAATCATGATAATGAGGAAAACAGGGCATGCGAGGTACAACACTAGAATTATACTTTCAAGTTATAGAGACCATTTCTGAATTAACATAGATCATTTTTATAAACTTTCTCTCTTGAAATAAATTTAACTCCAAAACCCTTAAAAAGAAAGATTAAACACAGTCTCCAACTTATCACTTTGCAAAGTTTGCAAAGTACTTTACCATGTTTCTACCAGACTTCCGCTTCTGAGGAGGGGGCTGACCCAGACCATTCACAGTAGAAAGGAAGCTTGCGTTAGCCCTGAGAGTAACTGAGCTTGACCCGGGATGCTAATTCCCCGAGCGACAACCACAAAATGGAGGTAAATACAGGGAAAAACCCTGAACGCCAACAGGCACCACAGAGCAGCAGGGCCAAGGCCAAGGGACAGCCATACTCCTTTTCCCCCAAAAAACAGACCCCAAGAAACACTTGTAGCCACTGTGAAGGACGCTGGGAAAAATACGGAAACATCAACATCAAGAAAAAGAAAACCCCCCAAGCACATGATAAACCATGATTAGTAACCAAGCTGGAAGTGGAATGACAGATTAGTTCTTCAGGGTGCTTCCCTCTTAGCACCTGCAGGGTGCACCGCGGGCGGGGGAAAATAGCTCTTGACTTTCCACCTGCAAGGGCCTGTGGGGCCATGTCATGCCCGTCCTGCCCAGCGCATGTCAGGACTGGAGCGGGAACTTGTAAAATGCACCCTAACCGAGGCAAAGACCAAACGAGAGCATCATGTAGCAGGAGGGCCACCAGGAGACACTCAGGACTCAGGGGAGGCAGTTTTGAGGGTGTGCTCTCAGGAAAGGGTCCAGGACAGCAGGCTGCCACTGGACCTCGAAGGCCAGAACCTCTGGGGCGGCTGTGGACGTCTGGCAGTATGATCCTCAGGCCACTCCTTCGACCTGACTGGAGAGGCTCAAAGTCAGGTCTCTCTTGATTCACACAACCCCTACCCCCCATCCATAAGACCTCCTTTCAGATAATCACTTCTATTTCCAGCCTTGAGCAAAACTCCATTTCATTTTCCATATTCTAAATGTAAGGCCAATATAAGAAAACAATGTTTTTAAAAGTTTATTCTCAAAATTTTCTAAAAACCTACAGAATTCTAGGGAAAATGTCATATATATACACATACGTTTTAATCATTAAGAGAACAATACAGATATACCTGGAGAAGAAGAAAATAAGTAGTACTGCACAAAGAATACCAATATAGTAACAAAAATACATTCAACTGATAATGAATCAAAGACATTCAAACTATATCTAAACTGACCTCATACTATTTTCAAAAATTTATCATATGAAAAGATTTTTTTAATCAAAAAAAGAAAGAAAGAAAAAGAAATTGGGTTGAACAATTGATATTGGCCATACTACAGTTTACTTCTGCATTCCAGAACTCTCTTAGTGTTATGAACTCAAGGGAGATTTCTTTATGGGATGTACATCTATAAGAAAAGGGAATCCAGCTTACATTTCCAGAGAACTTTCCTCACAAGCCAACTCCAAAGAGAAGTAACCTGGAAAGTTGGTCAGTTAGCTGACAAGCCCATGTGAGATAACACTTCTGGTAAGTGAGACTGCTTTTCAAACAGGTGCAAAGATATTTGTAGTCCAGAGGAGGAACAGCGTGTCACTGCTAGTTTGGGCACAATGACCTTCGCATCCCAGAAAATGTCTAGCAAGGCTTTATGTGGGATCTGCTCGCAGGGTGAAGTCTGAGGGAAGGCCACGGGGTGAGCATGCAGCCACCCACAAGTCTCCTACACCAAGGCATGAACCTGAATCTAATCATGTGTGTAGAAGCCAAAGTACGGAAAAAGCCCAAATGTCCACTGACTGATAAGTGGGTAAAGAAGATATGGTGTGTGTACACACACACACACACACACACACACACACACACACACACACAGGAATATTACTTGGCAATCAAAAAGGATGAAATCTTGTCATTTGGAACAACGTGGATGGAACTAGAAGGTATTATGCTAGGCAGATATGCAAAGACAGATATCTTAGGACTTCACTCATATGAGGAATTTAAGATACAAAACAGATGAACAGAAGGGAAGGGAAGCAAAAATAATATAAAAACAGGAAGAGACCAAAACATAAGAGACTTAAGAGACTCTTAAATACAGAGAACAAACTGAGGGTTGCTGAAGGGGTGTTGGGGGGGGGGAAGGGCTAAATAGACAAGGGGCACTGAGGAGGACACTTGTTCGGATGAGCACTGGGTGTTATACGTAGGGGATGAATCACTGGATTCTACTCCTGAAATCATTACTGCACTAGATGCTAACTAACTTGGACACAAATTAAAAAAAAAAATGCTGCAGGAACATTCAGACAGTAGCCAATACAGAAATACAAAACCGCTAAGCCAAGGTACAGAAGTGACACTTGGTTTCAGAAAGCGTGTGGCTGTGTGTTACCAACAGGTAACGAATGGGCAGAGGACGGAATCAGCCATCAGACGGTCTCTAGAGGGAGGGCTGTGAGCCAGTGATCCTTTCAACAGGCGTCCTCGGCAGGTCGCAGGGCAGCACTTCCGGAGCCGACACGACAACTGCTCACCCTGCCAGTAGCAAAGCTTCTTCCTGGTGGCCGCTCGACCCCTCTGTGATGACCCCTCAGCGCTGCACTCAAGGGGGCTGGGGGACATCGAGAGGGTTACGGGGACACAGAGGGGGCTGGGGGACCCTGAGGGCCCGAGAGGGTTAATGGGGCAAAGACGGGACACTGAGAGGGTTACGGGGACACAGAGGGGGCTAGGGGACAACGAAGGGGCTGAGGGAACACTGAAGAGGCTTCATCCTCTTAATGAAATCTGAGGAAGAGGACGGCGTGAGGAGGCTGTTCCCGTGAACTCCTCCACGAGCAGCTGCATCTCGGGTCCCTGGCCGAGAATCTCGGGATTCTCCTCTCTCTCTCCCCTCCCCCGATCTACTCACACATGCTCTCTCTCAAAATAAGCAAGCAAACCTTTTAAAAATAAATAAAAGCCCCACAGAAATAGTACTCACAAAACCTTATAACCTCAATAAATCTGGACATCGCACCTCACAAAACACATCCGTCATGTACGAAGCACTACGCACGTAGACTCTTACTCTCCGTCCCCCAGAAAGACCAGGAGACACGGGAGACGCAGTATTTCAAATCTAAGAACACGAAGCAGAAGGGCCTCAGGGCGTAAGGCCAGTGCCCGCAGATGCCACGCTGCCCACACGCAAATGGAACTGGGGGCCGTGAGCACACGGCAATCCGCAAGGAGCCTGGCCGGCCCCGGCCTGCGTGTCCTTGTCCATGGCAGCCTCACCTGCTGACGAGAATTCCAACCGCTTCCTCAAAAGAACCACACAACCTGACATGCCGCTTGTATATGTTCTAACAAAGTTTCAAAAATCTGAAAATGAAACCACAGCGTACAGTGACTCCCAGGAGCACCTGGCACAGCAAGTGTGTCGTGCGTGGATGCAAGGTGGACACACGCGTGTGAGGCCCCCACCTTCCTGCAGTGAGGGCACTTCCACCCCAGCCACCGCCTCCTCCTGCGAGTCCAGACCCAGATGCCACCCCCCCTGCCCGTCATCCCCCAGACGCCACAGCCGCCCACCACCCACGGTCAATCGCACCCCAGCACGCCTCGTGAGGCATCGGGAACCCCTCGCGGCCCCTGAGCGCCGCCCCCAGAGGGCCCCAAGCCCACTCTCTGTGCCCTCCCACCCCTATGCTCCCGAGGGACTTAACTCCTGCCTGAGGTAGTACAATCACCTCCAACGCCTCTTTCGTCCAGCTGTCCGATGCCTTTGCCACTGCCTGCAAGGTCAGGGCCCTGCCCTCCGAGCACGCGGCCCTCCACGCACACCGCAGGTGGATCTCGACATCCCTACTCCCCACCCTGACCTCTGAAGTCACACCAACACGGTGCGGCAGGGCCACCGGTACCTCTCAGCAACGGCACCTGAAGAGGCCTGGGGGACGAGCAGGGGCTGGCCCGTCGCCGTCAGACCCCTACTCGGCAAGGTCCCCGGAGGCTCCGCTGCGCTCGGCCCTGGGAAGCAAGCGAACGGCACGGACGCAACCACACCTCAGGCTCAGCCCTCTGTGGGCCTCGCAGGGTGCGGGGCTAGAAGTCGGGGTCCACACCGGGCAGGCGGGGAAGCGCCTGTTGTGGAGGTGATCTGGCTGAAAAGGTGAGAGTGTGAGGACAAGTTCAGAGGACAGCACACCCCCCGCACGTCCGCAGAAACAGACCACGGACGAGACAACAGGACACAGGGTCAGAGGGCACGCGTGGTAGGCGTCTGTGTGGAGCCGGGTCCCCACGTCACACTGAGTGGCCTGGGACACACAGGGAGGGAACCTACGCGCAGAAGAGAGACGACAGGGGAGGCCGCCTCGCACAGGCGACCGCCGCTGGACTGTGCTGGGAGCACTCGGACGCGCTCTCCCAGACGGGCTGAGCCCCTGAGCGCAGGCCCCGGGCACGTCCAGCACCCACCCGCCACCACGGCGCTCTGATGAGAAGGCTCGGAGAGGTCAGGAGCCCCCGGAAGCCCGGCGCTGGAGAGCCCCTCAGCGGCCCGACCCCTGCTCCGCGTGCTGCTTCTGCGTCCTGGCTGCGTGTGCGTCCCCGAGCTGCCGCCCCAGGAGGAAGACCTCGGCACCCACCACACAGCCAAGCCCCGTCCTCCTCCAGCAGGGCGCCTCCGGCTCTCCTCCTTCCAAGACAGTGACCACCGAGCACTGCCCCCCACGTGCCTCCATCCGCTGAGCACACACCCCCACCCTTGCCTGCCTCTGCCTGCCCACCACACAACCCCCCAACCACGTGAGTGCCTCAGCCTAACCACCACACTGACCCCACCATGTGCCCCCACAACGTGCCTCTGGCTGCCCACCACAGAACCCCAATCACACATGACCCCCCCTCGTTCCTCTGGCCACCCACCACACAGCCCCCCGCACACCCCCACGTGGCTCTGGCTGCTCACCACACCCCCCCATGACACACCCCCACCACACTTGCCCCCCCACTGCACCTCGTGCCACCCACCACATGGTTCCCATCTTAAAGCTGATAAACATTCCACATGCTCCTTATGATCAAATTTGCCATGGTTTAAAATGCAGTTTCAATCAATAAACACAAGCAGTTTCATGTGTAAACATGTACCCGTTTCTCCCTCTGGAACATTCTTTGAGAATTTCACTTATTCTGAATCAACTAAACCAAGAAACCTAATGTAAAGCCACGGGCAGGAAACGGGCCCTATTCCCCACAACACCTGTCAGCACGGAAGGAAACCGAAGCAGACATTGGAGGACCCACGGCTGGAGAGCAGCACGGGCCAGGGGCACCGCCCACCGTACTCACACAGACCCCCAGGTTCACACCAAAGGGACACGGTGGTGCCATCCATTCCTGAGGAGCCGTGGCTGGGGCCGCCCACGCCTGTGCGGAGGCCTGAGTGCAAGGACGCCAGAACTCCAGGGCTTTCCCGCAAGGCCGCACCTCGGGTGACACAGAACGGGCAGAATCGAAACGTAAAATGAAGCCATCACACCTACTAACAGCAGGGCTGCCCTTTCCCTTCCCGTCCTAAGCAGAGCTGAACGGAGACAAAGGGTACACTAACTTTTGGAGCTGACTCACCACGAGTGAGGACGAAGCCGTCGCAGGAACGCCTCATTACAAAAACAGCTGCGAGCCAGGCGGTCCCTGTGTTTACACGAGCCCAAGACTTCCCACTCCAATCTGGAACACCGACTTCCTAAGTGCTCGACGGGACACTGAGTCACCAGAACAGTGATTTTTCCTTGATTTCACCACCATATGGAGATCATGCCACCACCCTAGGCAGGAGCAGGCGCACATCCCATCCTGCAGGGGGCGGCACCTGGCGCCACCCACGTCCGGGAGCCTGGCGTGCCCAGCAGGCCGCCCGCTGCGAGACGAAGCCCGCAGCCACCCCAGCCAGAGTCTGCGTGACAGGACGGTTTCGGGCCAAAGAGACGAGTGCTTTGTCTTGAGACAGGTGCTGCAGTTCTGCAGGTGAGGAGAGGGGGCGCCGGCCCTTCCAGAAATCCCCTTCCACACTAAAACTTAAAGTACCTGTCAAGCAGCAGTCCCTGCTCGAGACAGGACAGAAAGATGTAATTTCATGAAGCATCAATGAAGGGGGCCTGAGGGTGTGTGTGCACAACAGGAGGCCTTTGGAACCATCTTACCACGAGGGTTGAGATCGTGCGCCCTGAAACCTGACGCCTCACGCTGAATTCCATGCGCGTGTGCACACACATATGCACACACACACACAACATGCACATCTCCCTAGGATCAGAGATCAAAGCCTTTACCAAGAGCTCTGTGATCAAATACCTTAAAACAGGGGCTCCTAACTGGCTCAGTCAGTACCACATGCAACTCCTGAACTTGGGGTTGGGAGTTCAAGCCCCACGTTGGACACAGAGATTACTTAAAAATAAATCTTATTAAAAAAAAAAAAGAAACAATCTCACGTTCTAGGGGCACCTGACTGTCTGAGTCGGGTGAGCGTCCGACTCTGGCTTAGGTCACGATCTCAGTTTGTGAGTTCCAGCCCCGCATCCGGCTCACTTCTGTGACTCCTAGCACAGAGCCCGCTTCGGATCCTCTGTCCCCTTCTCTGCGCCCCTCTCCTGCTTACACTTCCCCAAAATAAATATTTTTTTTTAAAAAAAGCTCACATTCTAACCCGCCATAAGAACGCCCCCGCAGTTGCCACAGACGGCGGCAGACCGTGAGACGCGCTCGCGGCTGGCAGGAAGAGACCTGCCCGGAGACCTGCCTCACCCGCGATGCCCCCCAAAGCTCCTCAAAGCGGCTGGTGCTCACCTGTGTCCTCAGGCCGTCCTCTGCGGGCGGAAGGTCCCGGCCATGGTTCGGCTCGTTCTCTAGCTCCTGAGTCAGCACCACAGAGTGAGAAGCGTCTTTCTTCTGCAGCTGCTCCGCGAGGTGTGCCTGCAGCTGCTCCAGGGCCCGCCTGTGCTCCTCCCTCACAGCCTGCATCTCAGACAGGTGACGGGACTCCAGAGAATCCAGGTGTGACGAGTGTCTTGCCTCCAAAGCACTGACAGCGGCAGCATGCTTCGTGTGCAGTTCGGCCAGGCGGGCTTCTGAGAGAGCCCGCTGCTCACTCTCCACGGAGGCCCGCAGCTCCTCCGCCTGAGCCCGCTGCCGGGCCTCCAGCTCCGCCGTCAAGGACATGATGCGCTGCTGGTGTGTCTCCTGGAGGAGCCGGAGCTCGCGGGCGTGCTTCTCCTGGGCCTCCCGCAGGAGGGCGTCCTGCTCCGCGGTGAACTTCTCTGTGATTTCTTTACGTTCTTCTAAAAACCTGCGAGGACACGCAGAGTGAACACGGGCAGCAGGAAGAGCAGTTGTAAGAGCGCCGACCTCACTCTGAAATACAGACTCGCACGTCCTACAGGAGACACTACGTTGTTCCTGGATTTTAACTGCTCTTGCTCCTCCTCCCTCTGCCACAGGTGGTCTGAGAGCACCACCATCAGAAGTAAGTGCCACGCAAAGGGGCCACGCGAAGCCACAGGAGCTCAAAGGCCACAGCCCAGGCATGCCCGCTCACAAATTGGAGGACACCGGAGCCACAGCAAGAAAGCACACACATGTTGGGGCGCCTGGGTGGCTCAGTCAGCTAAGCGTCCGACTTTGGCTCAGGTCATAATCTCACGGTTCGTGGGTTTGAGCCCCGTGTCAGGCTCTGTGCTGACAGCTCAGAGCCTGGAGCCTGTCTTCCAATTCTGTTTCCCCCTCTCTCTCTGACCCTCCCCTGCTCATGCTGTCTCTCTCCCTCTCAAAAATAAAACATTTAAAAATTTAAAATAAAAAGCACACACACGTTTCCCACACACACCACGGCAAAGCAAGTGTGACCGCTCGCTCATGGTGACAAGGACCTCGACAGGGAAGAGACACAGTATCATCTGCAGAAGCCCACTGGGCCGCAGACCTCAGGAAAAGTTCAGTTGTGAATTAAGGGACACAAGCTAGAAAGAGCCAGAGGTGGTGCTGGCTGGCAAACACACAGGTAGAAAGACTCACTTCTTTAAAAAAAATTTTTTTTAATGTTTTGTTTATTTCTGAGAGAGAGAAATAGCGTGAAGCAGGGGAGAGTCAGAGAGAGAGGGAGATATAGAACCTGAAACAGGCTCCAGGCTCTGAGCTAGCTGTCACCACAGAGCCCAGGCTCAAACCCACGAACCGTGTGATCATGACCTGAGCCGAAGTTGGATGCTTAACCGACTGAGCCACCCAGGCGCCCCAGAACTTCTAATCAGAAAGCCTAAAGTTCAACTGGGTGCACATTACACACTAGTGATGTACCTTGGCCACTTCTCACAAAGGTAAGACCCATGACCATGTCTCTGTGCCAGCCCTCCACCAGATACCTATGACAGCGTTTCCACAGATCACCCCATTTACCGTTACCACACAGGGAGATCATGAAGGTTTCACGAGGTTGGGCGTCATGCCCAAATCCATCCAGCTTACACATGATGGGTCAAGATCTGAACTCAAGTTCTCAGACCCCAGATCAAAAGCTCTTGCACCTGACTCATGATGAGGGTAACAGCGGACACAGGAGAAAAGGCAGCACCAACAGCAAGTCTAATGATCCCATGGCTCCCACACCCCCCAGTCTCTACAGCCCTGGTTTGCAAAGAGTTAGCACTGACAGAGGCAAAGAACCAAATCACATTCGATTGCAGGGAAGTACGTTTATATTTAGAATGGAAAAGTTTATTTTTTAAAATACACGTATGAGTTTAAAAAACACAAAAAGAGAATATGGATAAACTGCACGCCTTTTTGATAAAAGAAGTGTAAAGTCTTGCTTTTGAAATTTTAAAATGTGCAAAGAACAAAAATGATGTGGAAAAGGTGTGCACGGCGGTGTCCCCTGAAGGAACACAGCCCCCAGCAGAAGGATGTGGACAGTTTCTGCTGTGTCCCAGCACATCTGCGTCAGGACATGTGCTTCTGTGCTGCTGTTATTTTAGGGGGAAGACCACTCAGCCCCACCTTCCTGCAGACCTTCCTGCCCTGCTGAAAGCCCACAGCACATCTTCCCAGGGGGTCTGCCTCGCACCCTCTGCTGGGCATCTGGGGGTCAGGGCTCAGGTGGGAACCTGGCCGATGGCCCACACCTCGCACGCTCTTACAGGGACGCCACCCACCTGTTCTGGGCCAGCATCAGCTGGAGGGCACAGTCCTCCTGCAGGCGGAGTGCAGCACGCTCCCAGTCCTTGCTCGCAGGAGCCAGACCGCTCCCCGGCTCCCGGCCGCACTGGCTGCACCGCGGAAGCCCGTCCCCAGCGAGCCCGAGCTCCAGCTGCCGCAGGCGGCCCTGCTGCTCCACCAGGGACCCCTCCAGTTCCAGGATCTGGGCCGCCTGCTGATCCTGAAGTTGCCTCATTTTGATTTCTCGAAGCTCAAACTTGTTTATTATTAACTGTTTCTCAGATTCAGCTTGTTCTCTGAGGTCAAGGAGCATCAGCGTTACTTCCTCTTCAGCTTTTCTCTTTACAGTCTCACTTGTCACCTTCCATTCTGCCTCTCTTTCTTTGAATTCTTGCTTCATTAGCTGAATCTTCTCCTTCGCTTTCTTCAGCTCTTCCTGGTGATCTTCAACTAACTTACAGTTGATCTACAAGCAACACAATTTCATTCAAGAAAGAAGAAATTAAAAGAGAGGATAACTGGCAGTCATAACCCCCAAACCAGCTGTTTCACCTCTGGGGCAGTCAGGCCTGGACAAACTAACAGAAATGGACACGTACACACGTGTGGAGCAAAGACAGAGCTGGAGGCATTCTTTGTGTGCCGAGACCAGCAAAGGCGGGCGACGGGGGGTGGCATCAGACATGTCACAGGTCTTCGGTCAAGGGAAGGCCAACTACCCCAGCCAGAGCAGAGCAACGTCAGTGAGGAGACTGGAAGCCCATGAGAATAGTAACAGCCAAAAGCACAACGTGTTCAAGCCTCTGACCTTGCTTCATTCATACTCCAGTAACTACAAGAAACTTCAGCAAGGGGGTGAGAAGCTACAATTCATACTTTTAAGAGTGTCTTTTGAAAAGGGAGATGAATCACAAAACTGAAAGTAGGCAAATGTTTTGACTCTCAAAAACGGAAAGAAAATCGGTCAACAAACTACTGAACGTCATCAAAAAGAAATAAAACTAAAAACAGTACTTAAGATAGACCTCAACTCCTTATTTAAAAATTAAGTTATTAAAAGGGTGCCTGGTTGGTTCAATCAGTAAAACATTCAACTCTTGATCTCAGGGTCATGAGTTCAAGTCCCAAACTGAATGTAGAGTCTGCTTTAAAAAAATGAAGTTACGAAAACTAAAGTTTAGGGTCATTGCTTCTGGAGATGGCTGAGCAGCTCTAATCAAGCCAACCCTCCCAGAGATAACAGCTATAAACTCTGGAAAAAAATATATGAATCTACCTGAGGGCCCAAGAGAGCATCTAAAAATAAGCAAATTGTGGGGCACCTGGGTGGCTCAGTTGGTTGAGCATTTGACTTTGGCTTAGGTCATGATCTCATGGTCCATGAGTTCAAGTCCCACATCAGGCTCTGTGCTGACAACTCAGAGCCTGGAGCTGCTTCAGATTCTGTCTCCCTCTCTCTGCCCTACCCCCACTCATGCTTTGTCTCTCTCTCAAAAAAAAAAAAAAAAAATCTCTTTTAAAACAAATTTAAGGCAAGCAGTGTGGAGAAGGGTTGGACACCCAGAGAAAATAATAGCACTGGGCAATTTACCTGTCCATGCCATACACACAAAAATCCTCTCATCTTACTTGTTTAAACAGAAGTAGAAAGTGGGAGGTAAAAGCCCATTAGGACAGAGCTAGAGAGAGGGAAAGCTGCAAATACTGTGTATAAGCCTAGCCCAAATCTCAGGCTGATCGCTGATGTATACATGTGTGGGCAGACTCCAAGAGCTGACCAACACAGAGATGATATAACATGGAGTCAAAATCTCGCCAAGTTAACAGTCTGCTAAAAAAAAAAAAAAAAAAAAGAATTTCATGAGAGAAAAATACCAAAGAAAATCATACCTAAGCACATCATAGTAAAATGAGAATAAAAGCTCTTTGAAAGAGCTAAAAGGAAATGACACATTACATTTAGGTAAATACTGATTTGAATGATCACTGACTTCTCATCAGAAATAAAGTCAGAAGCAACAGTACCTTCAAATCCTGAAAAAAATCCTATCACCTTGCCTTCTAGATGTAGCAAAAATTTTCTTCAAGAAAGAAGACAAAAGATTTTCAGGTAAAAGAAAACTTGCACAGGAGATCTGCACAGTAAGAATGGCTAAAGGAAGTGCTTCAGGCTGAAAGGAAATGCTACCAAATGGAAACTCAGACCTTTGGGAAGAAACAAAGAGCACCGTAAATGGTAAAGTGACTCCTTTTCCTCTTAAGTGCCTTCAAGTATTTAGGAATACTCAAAACAAAACTTATACTGTGGAGTTTAACCACACAGACAGATGCAACACCTGTAAGAATTACAGCATAAAAAACAAAGAAAACATGATAAATGCACCTAGACAATCGCAGGGCTCTCACATTTGATCTGAAATGATATACTGCTAACCCTGAGAAGACTGAAGAATATGTTATGTTCTACTCCCGAAAGCAACCACTAAACACACAATGCAAAGAAGCAGGACTGAGAAGTCAACAGAGACATAAAAATCAATCCTAAGGGGCACCTGGGTATCTCAGTCAGTTAAGTCTCTGACTCTTGATCTCAGCTCAGGTCTTGTTCTTGGGGTTGTGACTGCAAGCCCTACGCTGGGCTTTGCTTTATTAAAAAAAAAAAAAAAAAAAAATCAATTCTAAAAATATGCAAATAATCCAAAAGGCAAGAAAGAAGGAACAGAGGAAACAAAAAAAGAAAACACAAAGAAAAACAGATGGACAATGTAGAAAACTAATAGCAAAATGGTACATAAAGTCAAACCAGATCAATAATGAACCAAAATATTAATAAACTAAACACTCCAATAAAAGTTAGAGTTTGTCAGAATGAAGTTTTTAAAATATCCAACTATAAGGGTGCCTGAGTGGCTCAGTATGTTAAGCGTCCGACCCTTCACATTAGCTCAGGTCATGATCCCACAGTTTGTGTGTCTGAGCCCCACGTCGGGCTCTGCACTGATGTGTGGAGCCTGCTTAGGATTCTCTCTCCTTTCTCTCTCTCTCTGCTCCTCCCATGCTCACTCTCTCTCACTCTAAAAAGAAATAAATAAACATAAAAAAATATATCTAATAGACAGCTCAGAGCCTGGAGCCTGCTTCAGATTGTGTCTCCCTCTCTCTCTGCCCCTTCCTAGCTCGTGCTCTGTCTCTCTATCTCTCAAAAATAATGAACATTAACAAAAATTTTAAAGAATATATCTAACTACATGCTGTGCATACATGTAACATATTAAAAAATAAAATACGTGGTCTTTGTGCCCAGTTCCTAACACACAGCTGCTAAAACACTTGGAATCCCTGAAACAAGAGAAAGTCTCTTGTATGCTAATGAGATGGCAGGTGTTTGGGGACCTCTGGGTGGCTTCAGGATGGGAGCTGGTCCCCAGAAAAATCAAGCATGATTAGAGGGCTGGAACTTTCAGCCCCACACCCCCAAACCTCCACAGAGGGAAGAGGGGTGGAGATGGAGTTCAATCATCAACGGCCAACGATTTAATTAACCACACCTGTGTAACGCAGCCTCCATAAAAACCCCTAAATGGTCGGTGGGTGAGTGTGTGGAGGCACTGAGCGGTGGCATGACCAGAGGGGGACATGGTGGCTCCATGTCATCCCCCAACTTAGCCTATGCATCCCTTCCATTTGGTGGCTTCAGTTGGTGTTCTTCATAATAACTGCTAATAGTAAACTGTTTCCCTGGGTTCTGTGAGCCTGAAAGGGGGTGTGGGTGCATTTGGGCATATTAGACTTTAAAGCCAAGTCAGACAGAAGTGAATAAGTAACCTGGGAACCCAATAACTGCAAATGGCTTCTGAAGTGGGGGTAGTCTCATGGGACTGAGCCCTTACCCTATGGAGGTCCGACACTGAGTCCAGGTAGTTACTCTCAACAGAGTAATAGTAAAACGGACAGGAAAAGGTACACCACACAAACAAAATGCAAATGAAGACTGGAATGACTATACTGATGAAAGAGAAAGTAGACTGCAATACAAACAGTGCTACAAAAAACAATACAGAGAAGAGGGAAAAAAAAAAATAATAATACTTCCTTAACAATAAAAGGTACCTTACTCAGGAAGACAATGATCACAAATGTGTACACATGTAATAACAAGACTTTAAAATACTTAAAAATGGGGGCGCCTGGGTGGCTTAGTCGGTTAAGCGTCCGACTTTCGCTTAGGTCATGATCTCGCGGTTCGTGGGTTCAGGCCCCGCGTCGGGCTCTGTGCTGACTGCCAGCTCAGAGCCTGGAGCCTGTTTCAGTCTGTGACTCCCTCTCTCTCTGACCCTCCCCTGCTCACACTGTCTCTCTCTCTCTCTCTCCTAGAAATAAATAAAACATTAAAAAAAAAAAATTAAAATACTTAAAAATGGACAAAGTTAAAGGGGAAAAGAGATAATTCTACACCCTTCTCTCAGTAATGGATGTAAGCAGGTAAAACGGTGGTCCAGAAAATATACAAACACCTAAACACCAAAAGGGAAGCCCACACAGCTTTCCATAAAGCTCTGTCTTTAGTTCAGTTTGGCCACAAGTCCTCACCATTGCCTGAAAGAATAACACAGGATCAAACATGCCGGTAGTAATGTCATATAAGATTCAGTTTTGATGGAGAATGAAAATCTAAAAATACCTTTGCAGAAAAGAACACAGGGGAAACTATCAGGCCACAAGCATGACATGGAAGGAACATGGCTCAGTCAGCACACTTGTGCAAAAGGCTTTAAAAAGCTCCAATCACATGGGTTCTATTATTCCCACCCAGGGATGGGCCACACCCTGAGCAGCACACGCAGCCAAGCCTACTAGGAATCCAGCTGAGGCTGCGCGCGCCACCGTCCACCGGCGTGCGTGGTGCCCAGGGGGGTCTCTCACTCGCACGGCGCACTCTGGCTGCACGACGGACGGTCAGCAAGAAGAGCCAGGGGCTCAACAGCCCTGGAGACACCAGGGTGTGCAGAGCCTGCAGATGTCCATGCCAACCAGCCTGTCACCCTGCCTCGTCTCAGGACGCCCAGACAGTCCCCTGATCCCAGAAGCAGGGGGAAGGAGGAACAAGGGGTCAAACCCTGGCCTAGTTCTGGGTGGAACCCCATCCCGACGGTGAGGAGGCACTGGGCAAACATGGCTGCAAGTGGCAGGAGGGACGGAACCCCAGGACCCGTGGGGGCCGCCACGGGAGCGTGCCACTGTGGAGGCGTGCTGGAGCCACACTTACCCTCTCCAAGTCCTCTTTCAGGCAGATTTCATGCTGCAACCTCTCGTGTAAATTCCTATTTTCTAGTTTTAAGACATCAATTTCCTCCCTGAGCTCCGACTGAAGAAGTGAGAGTTTAAGCTTGTGCTCGGTTTCCAAACTCCAGACTCTGGCCGCCACCTCTGTCTCTACCTCCAAGGCTGTGTCCTGCGCCCCACGTAGAGGCACCCGAGCGAGTTCTGTGAGGGGACGGAAGGCAGGGGCGACAGTCAGGAGCGAGCCTCGAGGACGTCACACACAGCAGACAAGAACACTCACCTGCCAATACTTCAGACAACCCCGGCCACCCCCAGGGTGAGCCCAGTCAGGAGTGCGTGGGCCATCACAGCACAGCACCCTTGTGCCCCCAGCCCCAGAAGATGAGCCTGCAGCTGCTGCTCTATCCTGAGCCGCCCACACCCACTCACCACCCACTCAGTCCCTTTGGTTGTGTATCAGGTGACTGTTACCCCACCGTGTGAGGGACATGGCTCTGGGCCAGGGGTGGCCCGGGCCCCTCCTGGGCTGTTCAGGTTGGGCCTTGTTACCTTCCTGGGTTCAACAATGATCTGAGCAGTAGACACAGGCACTTTGTGTGTGGCCATCACTGCCCAGTGACCATGACGCATTGTGCGGTGGCCGTGAAGGACGTCTCACACAGGAAAGAGAACAGTGAGGGGCAGACGCCAGGCACAGCATGACCCTGGCTCTCGGGGACCACGCTCCTCCTCTCAGCCTACCTCATCGGCTCCAAGAGAGCCCTTGGCTAAAACAGGTGGTCACATCAGAGCACCGCAACATAGACCTGGCCCCCATACCCTCGAGTGGAACCCTCTGCCTCGCCTCCTCAGGGCAACAAGGGGTGGCAACAGCACCCACCCCAGCGCTGGCCCAGCTACAGCAGTGAGCAGCTGCACTGCCCGGGCTCCTGGAACCTGTCCAGGGCCAGCCTTACACCTGATCTCCTCAGCAGCCGGGCCACTGCTCGTCCCCATCTGTGGCCCTGGGAGGATCACGGCTTCTCCGTCTGCCACCTCCTAGGCGGCCCCATCTCCTGTGCCCCCTAATGCTGCACCCAGTCAGGCCCTCTCCTGACATGCCCCGAGCCTGGCCCCTTAACTCTGAGGACACCGCCAGGGAGACCTGCAGAGTACAGGGCTGGTGCATCCAGAGAACCCACAACCTCCCACAGGCCCTTCCCTGTGGGCCAGGCAGCCGCCAACACAGGCGGCAGGGAAGTACACACACCTCCGCCAGGCCCTTCTGAGAGCCCTGCACGCTGCTCCCCTTCCAACGCCTGTGGCCCCACGAGGCCCACCTCCTGCCGGACTTCCAGAGGAGACTTCCACGCTGCTAGCTGGCGCCAGCGGGCTTCTTCTAACTGTGTGCACATGCAGGAAAAAAGTCACAAAGGTAACGTTACAACAGGCCTCTCTGCTCGCCTCCCATGGAACTCTCTCTGGGGCATGCACGCTCACAGCGTCCCCCCGTCCCCAGCATCTCACCTCTAGGGGGGCCAAGTGACTCAGGGAGATGGTGACTGCAGCCCTGAGGACACGGGCGTGCACCACTGGCTGGCAAGCCCTCCTCACTCCCGGGTTGTGCCCACCGAGGCCGATGCAGGCCCCAGCTGTAGGGATGCCAAGCAGGCCATTCCTGGGAACCTGATCAGAACTTTCCTGCAGCTAGAGCTGCAGGCAGACCCTGATTGACCAGAACCCCTCTCAGGGCCAGGGCCTCAGCCTCTCCCAAAGGCACTGTGCGCAGCAGTGGGGGCCCTCGGACTTCTCCAGCCTATTTACTCCCGAGGCTACTCACTCCCGCCTGTGTCTCCCCACCACACATCCCCTTGTGAAGCCAGACACATGCTGCTTGCTTGGGACATGGACCTGCCCCCAAGGAAGGGTCTCTGGTCACTGCTGTGAGCACCCGACAAGAGGCCCAACCGACGCCTCCTCTAGAAGGGAGGAAGGGAGGGCTCAGCGCAGGTACCGATGTTCCCTGTTTCCCTTAAAATAGGAAATCCACCCCCTTCAAAATCACAGAGGAGTCAAACCAACCTAAACTTCTAGTTCACAATAAACTCAAATGATCTTTAAAGCCAAGACTTAAATTCCTACATTGTTATAGGAAAGAACCACTTGCCTGACAGGAAGAATCGACTCCAGAAACAGACTCGTGCCCCTGGGACAACTGTAAGCACATGAAAGGTTGTGTTTTAACAAGTCAGGCCTGGAAGAGTGACTCATTTGGAAAAAGGAAATACACTCAGAGCCTACTCCTCCCGCTGGACGACAGCTAAATCTCAGGTGGACAAAATTAAAACTAAAAAGACTTTAAAAGAATCAGGAGGTGGTACGGGGAAACAGTGTGACGCTCTGAGAGTGCGGACGAAGAGCCAAGGGCCGGGGGAGGACGCACAACTGCAGACCCAGGCCCACGAGCACCAGTGCGAGAGGGGAGCAGGGGGGGGCTCCGAACCACAGGGGAGGGGCAAATGTCTCGAGAGCAATGGTGTAGACTGAGCATCAGAGAGAGAATAGTCAGCTGTAGGTGAAAAGATGCTCAGCCTTATTAAAAACCAAAGAAACACAAACTAAAAATGGGACACCAGCTGGCCACCAGCGAGGGACACACAAACTCTGGCAAGGCCCAGGGGCACTGGGAGGGAAGCGGGGCTCCCTCCCACACAGCTGACTGAGTTCAGCCAGGCGCCCTGAGGAGGGCACAGTGGCCTGTTGAAATTTTGAACGCATGCATGCACACACACACATGTTCTATCATTTGTATCTTCCCTCCTTCCTGCAACGTGACTACGATGACAGACAAAGTTTAACTTATAAACCTATTAGGAGAAGAAACAGAAAGAGGTAACCAATGAACCAAAGCTGACCAACCTCAAAGATAGAAATCAGTGTCCGAAGCAGGCCTGGGGTCCAGGGGACAGAGAGGCTAGACGCCCCGGGGTGCACACACAGGCCAGGAGGCACGACCTGGGGACAGGAGACCTGACCGCCTAAGGCGGGACCCCAGCCAGAGCTCCTCGAGACCAATGTTGCCTCATCCTCCCATGAAGACATGGCCGTGGGTCTCAAACCAACACAGGGGACACCTAAGTCCTCACAGAGACCCAGACAGAGGGACAGAAAGCAGGGACACACAGGAGGCACAAGAAACCCTTTAACACCAATGATATTCAGGGAGGCAAGAGAGAACACCGCCCCCGTGGCACGGACAGAAGGACAGAGCAAGGAAGTAGAGGCCCTAGAAATTAAAAATGCAATGCAAATAGGAAATTTAACTGAAAACCTTAACAAACACAAGGAAATCGGTGGCTTCATCCGTAGGGGCTGCTGCGAGAGCACAGGACACTGGAGAAGCATGGTGGCGGACAGAACAGCAGCAGGTTCGCAGGGGTTCAGGGGCCTCCCCCCTCCCAGGCGGCATGTGTGCTGCCGTCTCAGAGCTCCAGGGTGTGCGGAGGGGACCCTGGAGCTGCCGGAGGGAGGGCCTGCACACAAAGGGGGATCAGAGGGACGGAAAGCTCTCCATGGCGCTGGGGCGAGAGAACAGAGAACGTTCCAGGCGTCACACCTGCCAAACACACAGCAGAAGGAGACACGTTCTCGGGGGCTGCCCTCACATCTCCACGGAGGGCACAGGTGCGGCAGACACACGGCCGCCCCCCACGCAGCATGGACCACCCAAGTAGAGCGGAGGGCGGTCCCCGGACTGAAAAGTCCAGAGGGTGGGACAGGGCAGTGGGCAAGGACAACGGGTCACACCGGCCGGGGGAGCTGCCGTCCTGGGCACGAGGGCTCTGCTGCAGCAGACACACCATGCCCAACGGGACACTAGAGGGAGTGGGAGGGAGCACCCAGCATATGGCGCTCCTGTCCCAGGAAATCATCACACGGACACAGAGTTCTAGAAAAGGACACAAACAATGGGAAACTGGAAACATCCTGTTACAACAGGCCCCATGCCTCTGAAGAGAACTGTTTGGAGACAGAGACACCAGGGGAGCGTGTGCACAGAGAAATCACAGGCAGAGGCCACCGCCCAGGAGCAAGGAGCCCAGCCTCAGGGGAAACCAGCCCTGACCTCCAACTTCCAGCCTCCAGGCTGAGCTGATCGATTTCTGCCATGTGACCACCGATTTCTGCCATGTGACCACCCGGTCTGTGGTATGTGACAGCCACTTGAGGTGACCGAGACACACCCTGAATGAGAGCAACGGATGCTCACGCCAGAGTCACTGCTCGCTGGGGTGGAGCACACCTGCACAAGGCCACCGCGCTCCGTGACGGCATGCCATCTGCCCAGGATAATGGCCATGAGACCCAGGCTACCGACACCTCGAGGCATCACCATCAAATAAAAGGGAACCTCAGGTGACAGGAAGGCCACAGTGGCCACATCTCAAGTGCTCACAACCCAGTGTCCATAGACTGATGAACGGATAAAGAAGACGTGGTGTGGGGCGCCTGGGGGGCTCAGTCAGTTCAGCATCCGACTTCAGCTCAAGTCATGATCTCACGGTTCATGGGTTCGAGCCCCGCACTGGGCTCTGTGCTGACAGCTTGGAGCCTGCAACCTGCTTTGGATTCTGTGTCTCCCTCTCTCTCTGCCCTTCCCCCATTTGTGATCTGTCTCTCTCAGTCTCTGAAAACATTTTTTTAAATTTAAAAAAAAAAAAAAAAAAGACGTGGTGTGTGTATATGTATACACGACAGAATACTGCCCAGCCATAAAAAAAGAGATCTTGCCATTTGTGATGACATGGATGGACCTCAAGGGTATAACGCTAATAAGTTAATCAGAGCAAGACAAATACCACATGACTTCACTTACAAACTCACTTAAAGGTGAGCTCACAAATACAGAAAACCGACGAGTGGTAGCTGGGGTGGTACCTGGGGTGGGGGAAATGGGTGAAGGGTCAGAAGGTACAAACTGCCAGTTATAAAATGAACAAGTCCTGGAGAGGTCACTCACAGCTTGGTGACTAGTTAGAGGTGCAGCGTTGCACATTTGAGAGCTGCTAAAAGAGGGGCCCCTGGGGGGCTCGGTCAGTTGAGCATCTGGCTTTGGCTCAGGTCATGATCTCACGGTTTGTGGGTTCAAGCCCCATGTCAGGCTGTGTGCTGACAGCTTGGAGCCTGAAGCCTGTTTCAAATTCTGTCTCCCCCTTTCTCTCTGACCCTCCCCTGCTCATGCTGTCTCTCTCTCTCTCTCCCCCCTCTCAGAAATAAATAAAACATTAAAAAAAAAAAAAATGAAAGCTGCTGAAAGAGCAGATCTTTGAAGTTCTCATCACAAGAGAAAGAGACTTTGCAGGCCTGTGTGCTGACAGACGTTAATGGGCTCACTGTGGTGACCACTTCCAATCACACAAATGTCACCTCGCTACCTTGTGCACCAGAAACTAACATCATGTGTCCGCTTTCCCTCAGTTAAGGAAAGAACCGGCGATCACCTCAGGTTGAAGGCTGGGTCCATCAACGTGCTCTCTCCTTCGTTTTTCAGACCTCTCTTCTAAAAACGCATTCGGTGAACTAAAAGAGAAAATGTGTTTTGAAACAGCCACATGGGCCCTTTCTCCTCGGGAGCTCTGCTTCCTCCCTCCCTGCCCCCTCCACCGCAAGCCTACTTCCCCATGGAAGACAGGAGCCCGCGGCTGAGCGAGGCAGTTCTGCATGACAGCATGACCGCGGGATGGAGACATGTGTCAGAGCAGAGGGGACCTGGGATGCCACAAGCCACACTCCGCTCCTGGCCTTAACGCTCTCCCGTTCTGAGGCCCAAACATAAGATGTAATTCTAAAACACAAGTCTCGACTGACATAAAATCACAAATAAAACTAGATTTCAATTCAGGTCAAGGTTTCCATGTTTCAAAAACACCTTGAAGAGTAGCCTGGGTGGCTCAGTCGGTTAAGCGTCCAACTCTTGATTTCCTAGCTCAGGTCATGATGTCAGGCTCCTGGGATCTAGCCTCACATCGGGCTCAGTGCTGACAGCACAGAACCTGCTTGGAATTCCTTCTCCTTCTGCCCCTCCCCTGCTCAAGTGTATGTGCACATGCTTGTGCACGGGCTCTCTCTCTCAACTTTTTGAAAAGCTTTTAAAAAACAAAAAAACACCTTTAAGATAAAAATCACTTCTTTACCTGATGTTCCCAGATTCTAGAAAAGACTGTTCATTTGCCTCCTGTAGCCGCTGCTGTAGCAGAATCAGGTCTTCTTGGTAACTTTTCTCAGCATCCTTTAATTTCTGCTCAAAATAAATCCTCAACTGTTCCAGCTCAGAGTCCTGCTCGGTTTTCTCCTGCTGCTGCTGCTGCTGCTGCTGCTGCAAGTCTTGTTTTAGGTGCCCCAGTCCTTCCACGTGAGGTGCACGGGCCAGGAGCTGGCCGGATAACTCTTTAATGGGAAGGAATGACGGAGTCACCTTCAGATCAAACGCAGAGGAGACATCAAGAGACACTGCAAACCCTCAACTTCAGAAAGGGCCCCGGTCTTGGCACCATGAAGGTGAAGTGGGAACCCTTGGGGGCTGACACTGGGGGTCCCTCACAAAGGGAAGATTCCATGGGCCCCCTGGAAGCAAAGTGCTTTCTCAGGCGGGTGCTGAAGGCCTCAGAGACACTGGAAGTGTGAGAGAGGCACTCCGTGGGCTGCAGGGGGTTCTGAGCATGAACGACTGCACAGTGGGCAGCCTCGAGGAGCTGAGAGCTCCAGTCAACAGCCAGCAAGGAAACAAGACCTAGGCCCCACAACCACAGGGACTCAATTCTGCCACAGCTTCATTGAGCCAGGTCAAGGCCCAGCCAACACCTTGATTCCAGCTACAGGTGATCCTGGGCAGAAAACCCAGCCACACCATCTCACACTTCCAACCCACAGAATATCTGCCAGCTAATAAACGTGTGTGGCTTTAAGCCACGAAGTCTACAATATTCTGTTAAGAGCAACAGAACAATGATACACACTGACCTCAAGAGAACTTATCACCACCACTATCTTTAGCAAGAGAATACTGACATCTAGTTGGTCAACAATTAATGATTAATTACCTTTCAAGTAATGTGGGTATAAATTGATCACCACCCAGAAGTTTCAAAGCAAACATCCCCGTAAGGACCGCTGGAGGCCAGGGCGAGGCCCCCACAGACCATGTGAGGACTGAACTGCGCAGGTGCTCGTACCTGCAGTCCATCCGCAGGAGAGCCATGGGCCCCACCTGCCGCCACCATCGACAGGCTGGTGGGAAAGACAAGGTGCAAGCGGACAGGAAAAGGCTGGTGGGGTCGGGGGAGGGGGTGCGCCAGGCGAGGCCTCACCCACCGCACGCATTTCTGGGCCTTCCTTACAACCCTGTTCTTTGCCCCCAGTGACATCTCCCCAGCAAGGGTGACCACCAGGCTGAAAAGGCTCCACCTAAAGACCAGAGGTAAGAACACCCGCATCTCCGGACCGCCTCCTAGTGAAGGGGCTGCCTGCCAGCAGGGAGTCCCCTTACAGCGGGTCTTACAGTGGGTCTGATGGCCCTGGCCCAAGTGAGCTCCTGGGGTTGAGGTGGTGTGTGCCAAGGCACAGTGGCACCCCCAAACGCCCGCCGACAACGGCATTTCAGCACCCAAACACAGAGAATAGGCAAACGCCAGCCCCACCAGAAGCTTTATCTCTCTCTCACTTGAGAAGTGCCTCATGGTAACGTGAGGACAGGTGCACGGTTCTGTGCCGTTACTCAGTTAACTTGTTTACGGATGAAACCAAGGCCCTCAAGTTTCCACATTAAAACCACACAGGTCAATCTTCAAGGAAGTTTACAAAACCGTTCCTTTTGCTCTCGCTATTGTTAAGTTCTAGTTTGGGTTTCAACAATTAAAAACACACAGCTGTAGTCTCTGAGGGTCTCAGCTTCCAACACGAAGTCCTCACCACTCGGGTCCTGTCTGTCGGGTCTCGCAGACTCAAGCTGGGACCACAGGCGCCGGATTTCTTCTTGTGACTGAGCCTTCAGCTCCTCGTAGGATGCTTGGAGGTTCTCTAACTGGAAAAGGAAGGCAACAGTGTGAGACGCCATCCAACCCCAAACCCCAGAAGGTCCCCTACACCAGGGACAAGGTGAACTCCTAAAGCTACAGCCAAGAGAAAACCAGCGACAGTGGCACCAGAGAAAAACTACAGCTCATTTTATAATAAGCCTTTACCTGACTATAGTCTTGCTTTCCCCTCACCGAGCAAGGGAGGGAACTTCCTCTGTCATCCTAAACACGCATCCTCTAACTTGTCGGGAGAGGCTGCCAGTCAGCACCGGCGAGCACCGCCACCTCCCTGACGCCCTCCTGCCTGCCCCAGAGCCCGCCCTCAGCCCTCCTGCGGTATGCTGGGGTTTCCTCCCCATCTTTTGGTCATCCTTCCCAGAAGGGTCTAAAGATGTGAATGGAGCCAGCCCGTCCTGCACCTACAGAGCTGAGAGCAGCGACCACCGTCTTCACGAGGGGTTCGGGGTCAGGCCACAAGTCTCCCAAGGCACCAAGTGGGGAGCACGACTGCAGAGCTGTGGGACATGGGACGTGGAAGCGCTGGCGTCCGGTGGCCCGGAGGCTGGCCCGCTGCCTCCTGGATGCCCTGCCAGCCTTTCTCATGTGAGGACAGGACAGAAGGCGCCCTTCAGCAAGGGGAATAATCAACAGGGAGGTGAGGGGGAAAGGCTGCCGGGGCAGGTGTGAAAGCCACTCTCAGGATTTCCTCTTCGCATCTGAAATGCGGGCACAGGCAGAGACGGATTCCACCTGCGGCCCGCGTCCTGACTTCTTGGACAGAAACCCTTGGGTACCTGAGTAGGGTCCTCCCATCGTGGCTTAGTGTGTTTCACTGGGAAATAGCCCTGAATACAGAAGCAGCAGAGAAGTTCCTCCTTAAGTTTTCTTAGGACTTGCTTATTTCTTTACAGTTATGGTCAGAGAATGTGGCCTGAAACACCTAGTGCCTGGAGCGGGGGCCCCAGAGACCCCGGTTCAGAACACAGATTCTGTGTGTGGCACACGGAGCAAAACTGTCAAATCAGGGGATGCCTGGGGGCTCGGTCGGTTAAGCGTCTGACTTCAGCTCAGGTCATGATCTCACGGTTCGTGGGTTTGAGCCCCACATCAGGCTCTGTGCTGACGGCTCAGAGCCTGGAGCTGCTTCGGATTCTGTGTCTCCCTCTCTCTCTGACCCTCCCTTGCTCATGCTGTCTCTCTCTCTCAAAAATAAATTTTTTTTTT